>NC_092708.1:396922412-397222412 GCF_047496885.1 Scyliorhinus torazame | reverse complement strand
TCACCCGGGTCCCTAGCACTGTGAGACAGCAGTGTTAACCCGGGACCCTGGCACTATGAGACAGCAGTGTTAACCCGGGTCCCTGGCGCTGTGAGACAGCAGTGTTAACCCAGGTCCCTGGCACTGTGAGACAGCAGTGTTAACCCGGGTCCCTGGCACTGTGAGACAGCAGTGTTAACCCGGGTCCCTGGCACTGTGAGACAGCAGTGCTAACCAGGACCCTGGCGCTGTGAGACAGCAGTGCTAACCCGGGTCCGAGGCACTGTGAGGCAACAGCGTTAACCTAGGTCACTGGCGATGTGAGGCATTAGTGCTAACCCGGGTCCGAGGCACTGTGAGGCAGCAGTGCTAACCCGGGTCTCTGGCACTGTGAGACAGCACTGCTAACCCGGGTCCCTGGCGCTGTGAGACAGCAGTGCTAACCCGGGTCCCTGGCGCTGTGAGACAGCAGTTTTAACCCGAGTCCCTGGCACTGTGAGACTGCAGTGTTAACCCGGGTCCCTGGCACTGTGAGACAGCAGTGCTTACCCGGGTCCCTGGCACTGTGACGCAGCAGTGTTAACCCGGGTCCCTGGCACTGTGAGACAGCAGTGCTAACCCGGGTCCCTGGCGCTGTGAGACAGCAGTGTTTTACCGGGTCCCTGGCCCTGTGCGACAGCAGTGCTAAACCATGTCCCTTGCAATGTGAGTGTAGCGCACAAAGACTCCCGAGAGACGAATAGAGGTGAAGTCGATGAGGCTTTATTAAGCGTGACTCGTTCCCCGCAGTTCAGCAACGGACTGGAGCTGCGGGGAGAATTCCTGGTTCTTATACTCTCCCTTCAGGGCGGAGCTAGAGATCAACAGCCAACCAGGACCCGGGATCTGTCAGCCAATGACATAACGGCTTCACAGTCCCACATGACCCCAAATGCATACTACGACAGTGAGACAGCAGTGTTAACCCGGGTCCCTGGCCTGTGAGACAGCAGCGTTAACCCGGGTCCCTGGCACTGTGATACAGCAGTGTTAACCCGGGTCCCTGGCACTGTGAGACAGCAGTGTTAACCCGGGTCCCTGGCACTGTGAGGCAGCAGTGTTAACCCTGGTCCCTGGCACTGTGAGACAGCAGTGTTAACCCGGGTCCCTGGCACTGTGAGGCAGCAGTGCCAATCCGGGTCTCTGGCACTGAGACAGCAGTGTTAACCCAGGTCGCTGGCACTGTGAGACAGCAGTGTTAACCCGGGTCCCTGGCACTGTGAGGCAGCAGTGTTAACCCGGGTCCCTGGCACTGTGAGACAGCAGTGCCAATCCGGGTCCCTGGTGCTGCGAGCAGCAGTGTTAACCCGGGTCCCTGGCACTGTGAGACAGCAGTGTTAACCCGGGTCACTGGCACTGTGAGACAGCAGTATTAACCCAGGTCCCTGGCACTGTGAGACAGCAGTGTTAACCCGGGTCTCTGGCACTGTGAGGCAGCAGTGTTAACCTTGGACCCTGGCACTGTGAGACAGCAGTGTTAACCCGGGAGCCTGGCACAGTGAGACAGCAATGTTAACCCGGGTCCCTGGCGCTGTGAGACAGCAGTGTTAACCCGGGTCCCTGGCGCTGTGCGACAGCAGTGTTAACCTTGGTCCCTGCCGCTATGAGACAGCAGTGCTAACCCGGGACCCTGGCACTGTGAGACAGCAGTGCTAATCCGGGTCCCTGGCACTGTGAGGCAGCAGTGTTAACCTTGGTCCCTGGCACTGTGAGACAGCAATGATAACCCGGGTCCCTGGCACTGTGAGACAGCAGTGTTAACCTTGGTCCCTGGCACTGTGAGGCAGCAGTGTTAACCTTGGTCCCTGGCACTGTGAAACAGCAGTGTTCACCCGGGTCCCTGGCGCTGTGAGACAGCAGTGTTAACCCGGGTCCCTGGCACTGTGAGACAGCAGTGTTAACCCAGGTCCCTGGCACTGTGAGACAGCAGTGTTAACCCAGGTCCCTGGCACTGTGAGACAGCAGTGTAAACCCGGGTCCCTGGCACTGTGGGACAGCAGTGTTAACACCGGTCCCTGGTCCTCTGAGACAGCAGTGTTAAACCGGATCCCTTGCGCTGAGAGGCAGCAGTGCTAACCAGAACCCTGGCGCTGTGAGACAGCAGTGTTAACCCAGGTTACTGGCACTGTGAGGCAACAGTGTTAACCCAGGTCCCTGGCGATGTGAGGCATTAGTGCTAACCCGGGTCCGAGGCACTGTGAGGCAGCAGTGTTAACCCGGGTCCCTGGCACTGTGAGACAGCATTGCTAACCCGGGTCCCTGGCGCTGTGAGACAGCAGTGTTTGACCGGGTCCCTGGCACTGTGATATAGCAGTGTTAACCCGGGTCCCTGGCACTGTGAGACAGCAGTGTTAACCCGGTCCCTGGCGCTGTGACACAGCAGTGTTAACCCGGGTCCCTGGCCCTGTGCGACAGCAGTGCTAAACCAGGTCCCTTGCAATGTGAGTGTAGCGCACAAAGACTCCCGAGAGACAAAGAGAGGTGAAGTCGATGAGGCTTTATTAAGCGTGACTCGATCCCCGCAGTTCAGCAACAGACTGGAGCTGCGGGGAGAATTCCTCGTTCTTATACTCCGCCTTCAGGGCGGAGCTAGAGATCAACAGCCAACCAGGACCCGGGATCTGTCAGCCAATGACATCACGGCTTCACAGTCCCACATGACCCCTAATGCATACTCCCACAGTAAGACAGCAGTGTTAACCCGGGTCCCTGGCCTGTGAGACAGCACTGTTAACCCGGGTCCCTGGTGCTGTGAGACATCAGCGTTAACCCGGGTCCCTGGCTCTGTGAGACAGCAGTGTTAACCTGGGTCACTTGCGCTGTGAGACAGCAGTATTAACCCGGGTCCCTGGCACTGTGAGACAGCAGTGCTATCCCGGGTCAGTGGCACTGTGAGACAGCAGTGTTATCCCGGGTCCCTGGCACTGTGAGACAGCAGTGTTAACCCGGGTCCCTGGCGCTGTGAGGCAGCAGTGTTAACCCGCGTCCCTGGCGCTGTGAGACAGTAGTGCTAATCCGGGTCCCAGGCACTGTGAGGCAGCAGTGCTAACCCGGGTCCCTGGCACTGTGAGACAGCAGTGTTAACCTTGGTCCCTGGCGCTGTGAGACAGCAGTGTTAACCTTGCTCCCTGGCGCTGTGAGACAGCAGTGCTAACCTGGGTCCCTGGCACTGTGAGACAGCAGTGTTAACCCGGGTCCCTGGCATGGTGAGACAGCAGTGTTAACCCGGGTCCCTGGCACAGTGAGGCGGCAGTGTTAACCCGGGTCCCTGGCACTGTGAGACAGCAGTGTTAACCCGGGTCCCTGGCACTGTGAGAGAGCAATGTTAACCCAGGTGCCTGGCAGTTTGACACAGCAGCGTAACACGGGTCTCATGCACTGTGAGGCAGTAGTGTTAGCACGGATCCCTGACGCTCTGGGACAGCAGTGTTAACCCGGGTCCCTGGCACAGTGAGACAACAGTGTTAATCCGGATCCCTGGCACTGTGAGACAGCAGTGTTAACCCGGGTCCCTGGCTCTGTGAGACAGCAGTGCTAACCCGGGTCTCTGGCACTGTGAGGCACCAGTGTTTACCCGGATCCCTGGCACTGTGGGACAGCAGTGTTAACACCGGTCCCTGGTACTCTGAGACAGCAGTGTTAACCCGGGTCCCTGGCGCTGAGAGGCAGCAGTGCTAACCAGAACCCTGGCGCTGTGAGACAGCAGTGTTAACCCAGGTTACTGGCACTGTGAGGCAACAGTGTTAACCTAGGTCACTGGCGATGTGAGGCATTCGTGCTAACCCGGGTCCGAGGCACTGTGAGGCAGCAGTGCTAACCCGGGTCCCTGGCACTATGAGGCAGCAGTGTTAACCAGGGTCCATGGCACTGTGAGGCAGCAGTGTTAACCCGGGTCACTGGCACTGTGAGACAGCAGTGTGTGATGAACTGTTACTGCCTTATCATCATGTAATGTGATGTCCCCTTTAAGTCCAGGCTTGGGACCCTGGGGACTCCGCCTCTGGCTCCGCCCATCTGGGAGCCATACATAAAGGCCTGCCTCATGGTCTGTGTAGCAGTCAGCTCTCGTCCAAATCTGTAGCATAGTTATTAGCCTAATAAAGCCTTCTTTACAGTTTAATCTCTAAGCATCATTATTGAGGGTACCTCAATTTATTCGGCTAAACTAGATTCAGGATGGACGCAGGCCTAAAACCAGAGAAGCTCAATCTGGAAGCACGAACGCCGGAGGCAAAAGAAATTTTTAAATACTGGCTGCGGTGCTTCGAGGCCTACCTGGACTCCGCAGAGACTCCCATCCTGGGGCCACGCAAGCTGCGTCTACTCCACGCCCGGCTGAGTCACAGAATCTCCGCCACGCTCGAAAAGGCGACGATTGATGAGGAAGCGATTGAGTTGCTCCGCAAGCGGTTTGTCAAACCCGTCAATGAGGTGCACGCCCGGCATCTGCTCTCTACCTGCCGGCAGCGCTCGGGGGAATCGCTCGACGAGTTTGTTGAGAAACTCACCGCGCTGGCCAGGGACTGTGACCATCAGGATGTGACAGGGGAAGTCCATATGAACCTGCACATCAGAGATTCTTTCGTGTCCGGCATCCGCTCGACCTACATCCGGCAGCGACTGCTCGAAAACGGGGCAAAAGACCTCCAGGAGACGCTAACGCTCGCCTCCTCGCTGGAGGTGGCCCAACATAACTTGGGTACGTACCCCGCGGACTCTGCCAGCCCCCCCCGAACTTCCTCAGACTCGCCCGTATTACAGGCCTGCGCCACGCGGCGATCCGCTCAGCATGGGGGCACACCTTGCTACTTCTGCGGGCAGGGCCAGCACCCACGCCCACGCTGCCCAGCCCGCTCCGCGATCTGCAGCGACTGCGGGAAGAAAGGCCACTTTGCGAGGGTCTGCCTGGCCAGACCCAGGGCCCAGAAAAACAAAGAACAAAGGCCTCGCAATGCTGCTGCGCACCGACCCGACACGTCCTCTTCTGACGCGTCATCAGCCTTGTGCAAATCATGGGAGCGGCCATCTTCTCGACCCGACACGTGCGACCAACGGCAGCGGCCATTTTACGACTCCGACTACCCGCGATTGGGTGCGGTCACCCTCGATCAAACTCGGTCAAAACACCTGCAGGACTCCATGATGCAGGTCCAGGTCAACGGGCACGACACTGCATGCCTCTTCGACTCCGAGAGCACGGAGAGCTTTATCCACCCTGAAACGGTAAGGCGCTGCTCCCTACGCACCCATCCCACATCCCAAACCATAGCCCTCGCATCTGGGTCCCACTCGGTACAAATCACTGGGTACTGTATTGCGGATCTCTCGATCCAGGGTGCCAAATACACCCGTTTCAAATTTTATATCCTCCCTCACCTCTGTGCCCCCCTGCTGCTCGGACTGGATTTCCAGTGCAGCCACCGAAGCCTGACACTGAAGTTCGGCGGACCCTTGCCCCCCCCTTAGGTGTGCTGCCTTGCGACACTGAAAGTCGCACCCCCCTCGCTATTCGCTAACCTCACTCCTGACTGTAAGCCCGTCGCCACCAGGAGCCGGCGCTACAGTGCCCAAGATATGGCTTTTATCAAGTCAGAAGTCCAGCGTTTACTGGGAGAGGGGGTCATCGAGGCTAGCAACAGCCCTTGGAGAGCGCAAGTGGTGGTAGTCCGGTCTGGGGAGAAGAAACGGATGGTCGTGGATTATAGCCAGACCATAAACCGATTCACGCAGCTTGATGCGTACCCCCTTCCTCGCATCGCGGAAATGGTAAATCGGATCGCCCAATACCGAGTCTTTTCCACGGTCGACCTCAAATCTGCCTACCACCAGCTCCCCATCCGACCAAAAGACCGCCCCTATACTGCCTTCGAAGCAGCCGGCCGGCTCTTCCACTTCCTCAGGGTCCCCTTTGGTGTCACAAATGGGGTCTCCGTCTTTCAAAGGGCGATGGACCAAATGGTGGACCAGTACGGTTTGCGGGCTACATACCCGTACTTGGACAATGTCACCATCTGCGGCCATGATCAGCAGGACCATGACGCTAACCTCAAAAAGTTCCTCCAGACCGCCCGAGCCCTTAACCTGACCTATAACGAGGGCAAATGCGTTTTCCACACCACCCGGCTGGCCATCCTCGGCTATGTCGTGGAAGACGGGGTCCTAGGTCCCGACCCCGACCGCATGCGCCCCCTTAAGGAACTCCCTCTCCCCCGCAGCCTCAAGGCCCTCAAACGGTGCTTGGGGCTTTTCTCCTATTACGCCCAGTGGGTCCCCAAGTATGCAGACAAAGCCCGCCCACTCCTAAAGACCACCACTTTTCCCCTCTCGGCTGAGGCCCAATTGGCCTTCAACCGCATCAAGGCCGACATCATCAAGGCCGCCATGCACGCGGTGGACGAAACCATCCCTTTCCAGGTAGAGAGCGATGCATCAGACATCGCCCTGGCTGCTACTCTCAATCAGGAAGGCAGACCAGTAGCGTTCTTCTCCCGAACCCTCACTGCCTCCGAGATTCGACACTCTGCAGTCGAAAAGGAGGCACAAGCCATTGTGGAGGCTGTGCGGTGCTGGAGACACTACCTAGCCGGTAGGAGGTTTACCCTCATCACCGACCAACGGTCGGTCGCCTATATGTTCGATAACACGCAACGGGGCAAAATAAAGAACGATAAAATTTTGAGGTGGAGGATCGAACTCTCCACCTATTCGTACGATATCAAGTATCGTCCAGGGGAGCTCAACGAGCCCCCAGATGCCCTGTCCCGCGGCACATGCGCCAACGCGCAGGAGGACCGCCTGCAAGCCATCCACAATGACCTCTGCCACCCGGGGGTTACCCGGCTCGTTCATTTCATCAAGTCCCGCAACCTACCTTATTCAACCAAGGAGGTCAAGGCCATGGTCAGGGCCTGCCAGGTCTGTGCGGAGTGCAAACCGCACTTCTATCGGCCAGACAAGGTTCGGCTCGTGAAGGCCTCGGGCCCCTTTGAGCGACTGAGCGTGGACTTCAAGGGGCCCCTCCCGTCCACCAACCGTTATGCCTATTTCCTCACCGTCATCAATGAGTTCTCCCGTTTCCCATTCGCCATTCCCTGCACCGACATGACCTCAGCCACGGTGATTAAGTCACTGCACAGCATCTTCACCCTGTTCGGTTTCCCTGCTTATATCCACAGCGACCGGGGTACATCGTTCATGAGCGATGAACTGCGTCAGTATCTGCTCAGCAAAGGCATCGCCTCGAGCAGAACGACCAGCTATAACCCACGGGGAAACGGGCAGGTGGAGAGGGAGAACGCGACCGTGTGGAAGGCTGTCCTTCTGGCCCTGCGGTCGAGAAATCTCCCAACCACCCGCTGGCAGGAGGTCCTACCCGATGCCCTATACTCCATTAGGTCACTCCTCTGCACGGCCACGAATGAGACCCCTCACGACCGATTGTTTCTCTTCCCCAGGAAGTCTACCTCCGGGGTCTCGCTTCCACCTTGGCTGACGGCTCCGGGACCTGTTTTTCTCCGGAGGCACGCGAGGAGCCATAAAACGGACCCCCTAGTTGAAAAGGTCCGACTGCTCCACGCCAACCCCAGTTACGCCTACGTGGAGTACTCCGACGGCAGGCAAGATACGGTTTCCCTCCGGGATCTGGCGCCCGCTGGATCCTCCACCACAGACGCCCCTTCCCGCGCCGCTCCCCTGCAGGACCCATCGCCCCCTACAACACACCCCCTTCCGGCCCTACCACCCGCTGGTGAGCTCCTACCGTGCGCCCCCCCTTGCGCCCCCCCCCTTTACACCCCCCGCCGGCGCCGGCTCCGCTACCCCTGGCCCTGCCTAGTTCCTCTGTCCCGGCTCCACTACCCCCGGTCCTGCCTAGTTCCTCTGCCCCGACCCGGACCGAAGCTCCGACCGCTGTGCTCCCGGATGTGCCCTCAACCGGGACGTCCGTGCCCGCCGCACCACCGCCCGAACTGAGGAGATCGAGGAGGACGATCCGGCCGCTGAGACGGATGGACCTATGATGGCACTTCACCCCCGCCGGACTCCTTTTTAAACAGGGGGTGAATGTGATGAACGGTTACTGCCTTATCATCATGTAAGGTGATGTCCCCTTTAAGACCAGGCTTGGAACCCTGGGGACTCCGCCTCTGGCTCCGCCCATCTGGGAGCCATACATAAAGGCCTGCCTCATGGTCTGTGTAGCAGTCAGCTCTCGTCCAAATCTGTAGCATAGTTATTAGCCTCATAAAGCCTTCTTTACAGTTTAATCTCTAAGCATCATTATTGAGGGAGCATCATTATTGAGGGTACCTCAAGTGCAAATCCGGGTCAGTGTTAACCCGGGTCGCTGGCTCTGTGAGACAGCTGTGCTAACCCGGGTCCCTGGCACTGTGAGGCAGCAGTGTTAACCTTGGACCCTGGCACTGTGAAACAGCAGTGTTAACCCGGGTCCCTGTCGCTGTGAGACAGCAGTGTTAACCCGGATCCCTGTCGCTGTGAGACAGCAGTGTTAACCCGGATCTCTGGCACTGTGAGACAGCAGTGTTAACCCGGGTCCCTGGCACTGTGAGACAGCTGTGCTAACCCGGGTCCCTGGCACTGTGAGGCAGCAGTGTTAACCTTGGACCCTGGCACTGTGAGACAGCAGTGTGAACCCGGGAGCTTGGCACTGAGAGACAGTAGTGTTAACTCGGGTCCCTGGCACTGTGAGACAGCAGTGTTAACCCGGGTCCCTGGCACTGTGAGACAGCAGTGTTAAAGCGGGTCCCTGGCACTGTGAGACAGCAATGTTAACCCAGGTGCCTGGCAGTTTGACACAGCAGTGTTAACACGGGTCTCTGGCACTGTGAGACGGCAGTGTTAACCCGGGTCCCTGTC
Organism: Scyliorhinus torazame; assembly: GCF_047496885.1. Classification (NCBI taxonomy): domain Eukaryota; kingdom Metazoa; phylum Chordata; class Chondrichthyes; order Carcharhiniformes; family Scyliorhinidae; genus Scyliorhinus; species Scyliorhinus torazame. The sequence goes on along the minus strand of NC_092708.1, from coordinate 397,213,520 downwards.
ACTGTGAGACAGCAGTGTTAACCCGGGTCCCTGTCACTGTGAAGCACCAGTGTTTACCCGGATCCCTGGCACTGTGAGACAGCAGTGTTAATCCGGATCCCAGGCACTGTGAGACAGCAGTGTTAACCCGGGTCCCTGGCGCTGTGAGACAGCAGTGCTATCACGGGTCTCTGGCACTGTGAGACAGCAGTGCTATCACGGGTCTCTGGCACTGTGAGACAGCAGTGTTAATCCGTGTCCCTGGCACTGTGAGACCCAGCAGTGTTAACCCGGGTCCCTGGCACTGTGAGACAGCAGTGTTAACCCGTGTCCCTGGTACTGTGAGGCACCAGTGTTTACCCGGATCCCTGACGCTCTGGGACAGAAGTGGTAACCCGGGACCCTGGCAATGTGAGACAGCAGTTTCAACCCAGGTCCCTGGCGATGTGAGGCATTAGTGCTAACCCGGGTCCGAGGCACTGTGAGGCAGCAGTGCTAACCCGGGTCCGAGGCACTGTGAAGCAGCAGTGCTAACCCGGGTCCCTGGCGCTGTGAGACAGCAGTGCTAACCCGGGTCCCTGGCGCTGTGAGACAGCAGTGTTTTACCGGGCCCCTGGCACTGTGATACAGCAGTGTTAACCCGGGTCCCTGGCACTGTGAGACAGCAGTGTTAACCCGGGACCCTGGCACTGTGAGACAGCAGTGCTATCACGGGTCTCTGGCACTGTGAGATAGCAGTATTAACCCTGGTCCCTGGCGCTGTGAGACAGCAGTGTTAACCCGGGTCCCTGGCACTGTGAGACAGCAGAGTTAACCCGGGTCCCTGGCGCTGTGAGACAGCAGTGTTAACCCGGGTCCCTGGCAGTGTGAGACAGCAGTGTTAACCCGGGTCCCTGGCAGTGTGAGACAGCAGTGTTAACCCGGGTCCCTGGCACTGTGAGACAGCAGTGTTTTACCGGGCCCCTGGCACTGTGATACAGCAGTGTTAACCCGGGTCCCTGGCACTGTGAGACAGCAGTGTTAACCCGGGTCCCTGGCGCTGTGAGACAGCAGTGTTTTACCGGGTCCCTGGCACTGTGATACAGCAGTGTTAACCCGGGTCCCTGGCACTGGGAGACAGCAGTGTTACCCCGGGTCCCTGGCACTGTTAGGCAGCAGTGCTAACACGGGTCCCTGGCGCTGTGAGACAACAGTGCTAACCCGAGTCCCTGGCGCTGCGAGACAGCAGTGTTAACCCGGGTCCCTGGCACTGTGAGACAGCAGTGTTAACCCGGGTCCCTGGCGCTGTGAGGCAGCAGTGTTAACCCGGGTCCCTGGCGCTGTGAGACAGCAGTGCTAATCCGGGTCCCAGGCACTGTGAGGCAGCAGTGTTAACCTTGGTCCCTGGCACTGTGAGACAGCAGTGTTAACCCGGGTTCCTGGCGCTGTGAGACAGCAGTGCTAATCCGGGTCCCAGGCACTGTGAGGCAGCAGTGTTAACCTTGGTCCCTGGCACTGTGAGACAGCAGTGTTAACCTTGGTCCCTGGCACTGTGAGACAGCAGTGTTAACCCGGGTCCCTGGCGCTGTGAGCCAGCAGTGCGAACCCGCGTCCCTGGCACTGTGAGACAGCAGTGCTAACCCGGGTCCCTGGCACTGTGAGACAGCAGTGTTTACCCGGATCCCTGGCACTGTGAGACAGCAGTGTTAACCCGGGTCCCTGGCACTGTGAGACAGCAGTGGTAACACGGGTCCCTGGCGCTGTGAGACAGCAGTGCTAACCCGAGTCCCTGGCGCTGCGAGACAGCAGTGTTAACCCGGGTCCCTGGCACTGTGAGACAGCAGTGTTAACCCGGGTCCCTGGCGCTGTGAGGCAGCAGTGTTAACCCGGGTCCCTGGCGCTGTGAGACAGCAGTGCTAATCCGGGTCCCAGGCACTGTGAGGCAGCAGTGTTAACCTTGGTCCCTGGCACTGTGAGACAGCAGTGTTAACCCGGGTTGCTGGCGCTGTGAGACAGCAGTGCTAATCCGGGTCCCAGGCACTGTGAGGCAGCAGTGTTAACCTTGGTCCCTGGCACTGTGAGACAGCAGTGTTAACCCGGGTCCCTGGCGCTGTGAGCCAGCAGTGCGAACCCGCGTCCCTGGCACTGTGAGACAGCAGTGCTAACCCGGGTCCCTGGCACTGTGAGACAGCAGTGTTTACCCGGATCCCTGGCACTGTGAGACAGCAGTGTTAACCCGGGTCCCTGGCACTGTGAGACAGCAGTGGTAACACGGGTCCCTGGCGCTGTGAGACAGCAGTGCTAACCCGGGTCTCTGGCACTGTGAGACAGCAGTGTTAACCCGGATCCCTGGCACTGTGAGACGGCAGTGTTAACACGGGTCCCTGGTCCTCTGAGACAGCAGTGTTAACCCGGGTCCCTGGCGCTGAGAGGCAGCAGTGCTAACCAGGACCCTGGCGCTGTGAGGCAGCAGTGTTAACCCCGGTCCCTGGCAATGTGAGACAGCAGTTTCAACCCAGGTCCCTGGCGATGTGAGGCATTAGTGCTAACCCGGGTCCGAGGCACTGTGAGGCAGCAGTGCTAACCGGGGTCCCTGGCGCTGTGAGACAGCAGTGCTAACCCGGGTCCCTGGCGCTGTGAGACAGCAGTGTTAACCCGAGTCCCTGGCGCTGTGAGACAGCAGTGTTTTACCGGGTCCCTGGCACTGTGAGACAGCAGTGTTAACCCGGGTCCCTGGCACTGTGAGACAGCAGTGCTAACCCGGGTCCCTGGCACTGTGAGGCAGCAGTGCTAACCTTGGTCCCTGGCACTGTGAGACAGTAGTGTTAACCTTGGTCCCTGGCGCTGTGAGACAGCAGTGTTAACCCGGGTCCCTGGCACTGTGAAACAGCAGTGTTAACCCGGGTACCTGGCACTGAGACAGCAGTGTTAACCCGGGTACCTGGCACTGTGAAACAGCAGTGTTAACACGGGTCCCTGGCCTGTGAGACAGCAGTGCTAACCTGGGTCCCTGGCACTGTGAGACAGCAGTGTTAACCCGGGTCACTTGCGCTGTGAGACAGCAGTGTTAACCCCGGTCCCTGGCGCTGTGAGGCAGCAGTGTTAACCCGGGTCCCTGGCGCTGTGAGACAGCAGTGCTAATCCGGGTCCCAGGCACTGTGAGGCAGCAGTGTTAACCTTGGTCCCTGGCACTGTGAGACAGCAGTGTTAACCCGGGTCCCTGGCACTGTGAGACAGCAGTGTTACCCTTGGTCCCTGGCGCTGTGAGACAGCAGTGTTAACCTTGGTCCCTGGCGCTGTGAGACAGCAGTGCTAACCTGGGTCCGTGGCACTGAGACAGCAGTGTTAACCCGGGTCCCTGGCACTGTGAAACAGCAGTGTTAACCCGGGTACCTGGCACTGTGAGACAGCAGTGTTCACCCGGGTCACTGGCACTGTGAGACAGCAGTGTTAACCGGGTCCCTGGCACGGTGAGACAGCAGTGTTAACCCGGATCCCTGACACTGTGAGACAGCAGTGTTAACCCGGGTCCCTGGCACTGTGAGACAGCAGTGTGAACCCGGGTCCCTCGCACTGAGACAGCAATGTTAACCCAGGTGCCTGGCAGTTTGACACAGCAGTGTAACACGGGTCTCTGGCACTGTGAGGCAGTAGTGTTAGCCCGGATCCCTGACGCTCTGGGACAGCAGTGTTAACCCGGGTCCCTGGCACTGTGAGACAGCAGTGTTAATGCGGATGCCTGGCACTGTGAGACAGCAGTGTTAACCCGGGTCCCTGACGCAGTGAGCCAGCAGTGCGAACCCGCGTCCCTGGCACTGTGAGACAGCAGTGCTAACCCGGGTCCCTGGCACTGTGAGACAGCAGTGCTAACCCGGGTCTCTGGCACTGTGAGACAGCAGTGTTAACCCGGGTCCCTGGCACTGTGAGACAGCAGTGTTAACCGGGGTCTCTGGCACTGTGAGACAGCAGTGTTAACCCAGGTCCCTGGCACTGTGAGACAGCAGTGTTAACACGGGTCCCTGGTCCTCTGAGACAGCAGTGTTAACCCGGGTCCCTGGCGCTGAGAGGCAGCAGTGCTAACCCGGATCGCTGGCACTGTGAGACAGCAGTGTTAACCCGGGTCCCTGGCACTGTGATACAGCTGTGCTAACCCGGGTCCCTGGCACTGTGAGGCAGCAGTGTTAACCTTGGACCCTGGCACTGTGAGACAGCAGTGTTAACCCGGGAGCTTGGCACTGAGAGACAGTAGTGTTAACTCGGGTCCCTGGCACTGTGAGACAGCAGTGTTAACCCGGGTCCCTGGCACTGTGAGACAGCAGTGTTAAAGCGGGTCCCTGGCACTGTGAGACAGCAATGTTAACCCAGGTGCCTGGCAGTTTGACACAGCAGTGTTAACACGGGTCTCTGGCACTGAGAGACGGCAGTGTTAACCCGGGTCCCTGTCACTGAGAGACGGCAGTGTTTACCCGGATCCCTGGCACTGTGAGACAGCAGTGTTAATCCGGATCCCAGGCACTGTGAGACAGCAGTGTTAACCCGGGTCCCTGGCGCTGTGAGACAGCAGTGCTATCACGGGTCTCTGGCACTGTGAGACAGCAGTGCTATCACGGGTCTCTGGCACTGTGAGACAGCAGTGTTAATCCGTGTCCCTGGCACTGTGAGACCCAGCAGTGTTAACCCGGGTCCCTGGCACTGTGAGACAGCAGTGTTAACCCGTGTCCCTGGTACTGTGAGGCACCAGTGTTTACCCGGATCCCTGACGCTCTGGGACAGAAGTGGTAACCCGGGACCCTGGCAATGTGAGACAGCAGTTTCAACCCAGGTCCCTGGCGATGTGAGGCATTAGTGCTAACCCGGGTCCGAGGCACTGTGAGGCAGCAGTGCTAACCCGGGTCCGAGGCACTGTGAAGCAGCAGTGCTAACCCGGGTCCCTGGCGCTGTGAGACAGCAGTGCTAACCAGGGTCCCTGGCGCTGTGAGACAGCAGTGTTTTACCGGGCCCCTGGCACTGTGATACAGCAGTGTTAACCCGGGTCCCTGGCACTGTGAGACAGCAGTGTTTACTCGGCTCCCTGGCACTGTGACGCAGCAGTGTTAACCCGGGACCCTGGCACTGTGAGACAGCAGTGCTATCACGGGTCTCTGGCACTGTGAGATAGCAGTATTAACCCTGGTCCCTGGCGCTGTGAGACAGCAGTGTTAACCCGGGTCCCTGGCACTGTGAGACAGCAGAGTTAACCCGGGTCCCTGGCGCTGTGAGACAGCAGTGTTAACCCGGGTCCCTGGCAGTGTGAGACAGCAGTGTTAACCCGGGTCCCTGGCAGTGTGAGACAGCAGTGTTAACCCGGGTCCCTGGCACTGTGAGACAGCAGTGTTAACCCGGGTCCCTGCGCTGAGAGGCAGCAGTGCTAACCAGGACCCTGGCGCTGTGAGACAGCAGTGTTAACCCAGGTCACTGGCGCTGTGAGACAGCAGTGTTAACCCAGGACCCTGGCGCTGTGAGACAGCAATGTTAACCCGGGACCCTGGCAATGTCAGACAGCAGTTTCAACCCAGGTCCCTGGCGATGTGAGGCATTAGTGCTAACCCGGGTCCGAGGCACTGTGAGACAGCAGTGCTAACCCGGGTCCCTGGCGCTGTGAGACAGCAGTGTTTTACCGGGCCCCTGGCACTGTGATACAGCAGTGTTAACCCGGGTCCCTGGCACTGTGAGACAGCAGTGTTAACCCGGGTCCCTGGCGCTGTCAGACAGCAGTGTTTTACCGGGTCCCTGGCACTGTGATACAGCAGTGTTAACCCGGGTCCCTGGCACTGTGAGACAGCAGTGTTACCCCGGGTCCCTGGCACTGTTAGGCAGCAGTGCTAACACGGGTCCCTGGCGCTGTGAGACAACAGTGCTAACCCGAGTCCCTGGCGCTGCGAGACAGCAGTGTTAACCCGGGTCCCTGGCACTGTGAGACAGCAGTGTTAACCCGGGTCCCTGGCGCTGTGAGGCAGCAGTGTTAACCCGGGTCCCTGGCGCTGTGAGACAGCAGTGCTAATCCGGGTCCCAGGCACTGTGAGGCAGCAGTGTTAACCTTGGTCCCTGGCACTGTGAGACAGCAGTGTTAACCCGGGTTCCTGGCGCTGTGAGACAGCAGTGCTAATCCGGGTCCCAGGCACTGTGAGGCAGCAGTGTTAACCTTGGTCCCTGGCACTGTGAGACAGCAGTGTTAACCTTGGTCCCTGGCACTGTGAGACAGCAGTGTTAACCCGGGTCCCTGGCGCTGTGAGCCAGCAGTGCGAACCCGCGTCCCTGGCACTGCGAGACAGCAGTGCTAACCCGGGTCCCTGGCACTGTGAGACAGCAGTGTTTACCCGGATCCCTGGCACTGTGAGACAGCAGTGTTAACCCGGGTCCCTGGCACTGTGAGACAGCAGTGGTAACACGGGTCCCTGGCGCTGTGAGACAGCAGTGCTAACCCGGGTCTCTGGCACTGTGAGACAGCAGTGTTAACCCGGATCCCTGGCACTGTGAGACGGCAGTGTTAACACGGGTCCCTGGTCCTCTGAGACAGCAGTGTTAACCCGGGTCCCTGGCGCTGAGAGGCAGCAGTGCTAACCAGGACCCTGGCGCTGTGAGGCAGCAGTGTTAACCCCGGTCCCTGGCAATGTGAGACAGCAGTTTCAACCCAGGTCCCTGGCGATGTGAGGCATTAGTGCTAACCCGGGTCCGAGGCACTGTGAGGCAGCAGTGCTAACCGGGGTCCCTGGCGCTGTGAGACAGCAGTGCGAACCCGGGTCCCTGGCGCTGTGAGACAGCAGTGTTAACCCGAGTCCCTGGCGCTGTGAGACAGCAGTGTTTTACCGGGTCCCTGGCACTGTGAGACAGCAGTGTTAACCCGGGTCCCTGGCACTGTGAGACAGCAGTGCTAACCCGGGTCCCTGGCACTGTGAGGCAGCAGTGCTAACCTTGGTCCCTGGCACTGTGAGACAGTAGTGTTAACCTTGGTCCCTGGCGCTGTGAGACAGCAGTGTTAACCCGGGTCCCTGGCACTGTGAAACAGCAGTGTTAACCCGGGTACCTGGCACTGAGACAGCAGTGTTAACCCGGGTACCTGGCACTGTGAAACAGCAGTGTTAACACGGGTCCCTGGCCTGTGAGACAGCAGTGCTAACCTGGGTCCCTGGCACTGTGAGACAGCAGTGTTAACCCGGGTCACTTGCGCTGTGAGACAGCAGTGTTAACCCCGGTCTCTGGCGCTGTGAGGCAGCAGTGTTAACCCGGGTCCCTGGCGCTGTGAGACAGCAGTGCTAATCCGGGTCCCAGGCACTGTGAGGCAGCAGTGTTAACCTTGGTCCCTGGCACTGTGAGACAGCAGTGTTAACCCGGGTCCCTGGCACTGTGAGACAGCAGTGTTACCCTTGGTCCCTGGCGCTGTGAGACAGCAGTGTTAACCTTGGTCCCTGGCGCTGTGAGACAGCAGTGCTAACCTGGGTCCGTGGCACTGAGACAGCAGTGTTAACCCGGGTCCCTGGCACTGTGAAACAGCAGTGTTAACCCGGGTACCTGGCACTGTGAGACAGCAGTGTTCACCCGGGTCACTGGCACTGTGAGACAGCAGTGTTAACCGGGTCCCTGGCACGGTGAGACAGCAGTGTTAACCCGGATCCCTGACACTGTGAGACAGCAGTGTTAACCCGGGTCCCTGGCACTGTGAGACAGCAGTGTGAACCCGGGTCCCTCGCACTGAGACAGCAATGTTAACCCAGGTGCCTGGCAGTTTGACACAGCAGTGTAACACGGGTCTCTGGCACTGTGAGGCAGTAGTGTTAGCCCGGATCCCTGACGCTCTGGGACAGCAGTGTTAACCCGGGTCCCTGGCACTGTGAGACAGCAGTGTTAATGCGGATGCCTGGCACTGTGAGACAGCAGTGTTAACCCGGGTCCCTGACGCAGTGAGCCAGCAGTGCGAACCCGCGTCCCTGGCACTGTGAGACAGCAGTGCTAACCCGGGTCCCTGGCACTGTGAGACAGCAGTGCTAACCCGGGTCTCTGGCACTGTGAGACAGCAGTGTTAACCCGGGTCCCTGGCACTGTGAGACAGCAGTGTTAACCGGGGTCTCTGGCACTGTGAGACAGCAGTGTTAACCCAGGTCCCTGGCACTGTGAGACAGCAGTGTTAACACGGGTCCCTGGTCCTCTGAGACAGCAGTGTTAACCCGGGTCCCTGGCGCTGAGAGGCAGCAGTGCTAACCCGGATCGCTGGCACTGTGAGACAGCAGTGTTAACCCGGGTCCCTGGCACTGTGAGACAGCTGTGCTAACCCGGGTCCCTGGCACTGTGAGGCAGCAGTGTTAACCTTGGACCCTGGCACTGTGAGACAGCAGTGTTAACCCGGGAGCTTGGCACTGAGAGACAGTAGTGTTAACTCGGGTCCCTGGCACTGTGAGACAGCAGTGTTAACCCGGGTCCCTGGCACTGTGAGACAGCAGTGTTAAAGCGGGTCCCTGGCACTGTGAGACAGCAATGTTAACCCAGGTGCCTGGCAGTTTGACACAGCAGTGTTAACACGGGTCTCTGGCACTGTGAGACGGCAGTGTTAACCCGGGTCCCTGTCACTGTGAGACAGCAGTGTTAACACGGGTCCCTGGCACTGTGAGACAGCAGTGTTAATCCGGATCCCAGGCACTGTGAGACAGCAGTGTTAACCCGGGTCCCTGGCGCTGTGAGACAGCAGTGCTATCACGGGTCTCTGGCACTGTGAGACAGCAGTGCTATCACGGGTCTCTGGCACTGTGAGACAGCAGTGTTAATCCGTGTCCCTGGCACTGTGAGACCCAGCAGTGTTAACCCGGGTCCCTGGCACTGTGAGACAGCAGTGTTAACCCGTGTCCCTGGTACTGTGAGGCACCAGTGTTTACCCGGATCCCTGACGCTCTGGGACAGAAGTGGTAACCCGGGACCCTGGCAATGTGAGACAGCAGTTTCAACCCAGGTCCCTGGCGATGTGAGGCATTAGTGCTAACCCGGGTCCGAGGCACTGTGAGGCAGCAGTGCTAACCCGGGTCCGAGGCACTGTGAAGCAGCAGTGCTAACCCGGGTCCCTGGCGCTGTGAGACAGCAGTGCTAACCCGGGTCCCTGGCGCTGTGAGACAGCAGTGTTTTACCGGGCCCGTGGCACTGTGATACAGCAGTGTTAACCCGGGTCCCTGGCACTGTGAGACAGCAGTGTTTACCCGGCTCCCTGGCACTGTGACGCAGCAGTGTTAACCCGGGACCCTGGCACTGTGAGACAGCAGTGCTATCACGGGTCTCTGGCACTGTGAGATAGCAGTATTAACCCTGGTCCCTGGCGCTGTGAGACAGCAGTGTTAACCCAGGTCCCTGGCACTGTGAGACAGCAGAGTTAACCCGGGTCCCTGGCGCTGTGAGACAGCAGTGTTAACCCGGGTCCCTGGCAGTGTGAGACAGCAGTGTTAACCCGGGTCCCTGGCAGTGTGAGACAGCAGTGTTAACCCGGGTCCCTGGCACTGTGAGACAGCAGTGTTAACCCGGGTCCCTGCGCTGAGAGGCAGCAGTGCTAACCAGGACCCTGGCGCTGTGAGACAGCAGTGTTAACCCAGGTCACTGGCGCTGTGAGACAGCAGTGTTAACCCAGGACCCTGGCGCTGTGAGACAGCAATGTTAACCCGGGACCCTGGCAATGTCAGACAGCAGTTTCAACCCAGGTCCCTGGCGATGTGAGGCATTAGTGCTAACCCGGGTCCGACGCACTGTGAGACAGCAGTGCGAACCCGGGTCCCTGGCGCTGTGAGACAGCAGTGTTTTACCGGGCCCCTGGCACTGTGATACAGCAGTGTTAACCCGGGTCCCTGGCACTGTGAGACAGCAGTGTTAACCCGGGTCCCTGGCGCTGTGAGACAGCAGTGTTTTACCGGGTCCCTGGCACTGTGATACAGCAGTGTTAACCCGGGTCCCTGGCACTGTGAGACAGCAGTGTTACCCCGGGTCCCTGGCACTGTTAGGCAGCAGTGCTAACACGGGTCCCTGGCGCTGTGAGACAACAGTGCTAACCCGAGTCCCTGGCGCTGCGAGACAGCAGTGTTAACCCGGGTCCCTGGCACTGTGAGACAGCAGTGTTAACCCGGGTCCCTGGCGCTGTGAGGCAGCAGTGTTAACCCGGGTCCCTGGCGCTGTGAGACAGCAGTGCTAATCCGGGTCCCAGGCACTGTGAGGCAGCAGTGTTAACCTTGGTCCCTGGCACTGTGAGACAGCAGTGTTAACCCGGGTTCCTGGCGCTGTGAGACAGCAGTGCTAATCCGGGTCCCAGGCACTGTGAGGCAGCAGTGTTAACCTTGGTCCCTGGCACTGTGAGACAGCAGTGTTAACCTTGGTCCCTGGCACTGTGAGACAGCAGTGTTAACCCGGGTCCCTGGCGCTGTGAGCCAGCAGTGCGAATCCGCGTCCCTGGCACTGTGAGACAGCAGTGCTTACCCGGGTCCCTGGCACTGTGAGACAGCAGTGTTTACCCGGATCCCTGGCGCTGTGAGACAGCAGTGCTAACCCGGGTCTCTGGCACTGTGAGACAGCAGTGTTAACCCGGATCCCTGGCACTGTGAGACGGCAGTGTTAACACGGGTCCCTGGTCCTCTGAGACAGCAGTGTTAACCCGGGTCCCTGGCGCTGAGAGGCAGCAGTGCTAACCAGGACCCTGGCGCTGTGAGGCAGCAGTGTTAACCCCGGTCCCTGGCAATGTGAGACAGCAGTTTCAACCCAGGTCCCTGGCGATGTGAGGCATTAGTGCTAACCCGGGTCCGAGGCACTGTGAGGCAGCAGTGCTAACCGGGGTCCCTGGCGCTGTGAGACAGCAGTGCTAACCCGGGTCCCTGGCGCTGTGAGACAGCAGTGTTAACCCGAGTCCCTGGCGCTGTGAGACAGCAGTGTTTTACCGGGTCCCTGGCACTGTGAGACAGCAGTGTTAACCCGGGTCCCTGGCACTGTGAGACAGCAGTGCTAACCCGGGTCCCTGGCACTGTGAGGCAGCAGTGCTAACCTTGGTCCCTGGCACTGTGAGACAGTAGTGTTAACCTTGGTCCCTGGCGCTGTGAGACAGCAGTGTTAACCCGGGTCCCTGGCACTGTGAAACAGCAGTGTTAACCCGGGTACCTGGCACTGAGACAGCAGTGTTAACCCGGGTACCTGGCACTGTGAAACAGCAGTGTTAACACGGGTCCCTGGCCTGTGAGACAGCAGTGCTAACCTGGGTCCCTGGCACTGTGAGACAGCAGTGTTAACCCGGGTCACTTGCGCTGTGAGACAGCAGTGTTAACCCCGGTCCCTGGCGCTGTGAGGCAGCAGTGTTAACCCGGGTCCCTGGCGCTGTGAGACAGCAGTGCTAATCCGGGTCCCAGGCACTGTGAGGCAGCAGTGTTAACCTTGGTCCCTGGCACTGTGAGACAGCAGTGTTAACCCGGGTCCCTGGCACTGTGAGACAGCAGTGTTACCCTTGGTCCCTGGCGCTGTGAGACAGCAGTGTTAACCTTGGTCCCTGGCGCTGTGAGACAGCAGTGCTAACCTGGGTCCGTGGCACTGAGACAGCAGTGTTAACCCGGGTCCCTGGCACTGTGAAACAGCAGTGTTAACCCGGGTACCTGGCACTGTGAGACAGCAGTGTTAACCGGGTCCCTGGCACGGTGAGACAGCAGTGTTAACCCGGATCCCTGACACTGTGAGACAGCAGTGTTAACCCGGGTCCCTGGCACTGTGAGACAGCAGTGTGAACCCGGGTCCCTCGCACTGAGACAGCAATGTTAACCCAGGTGCCTGGCAGTTTGACACAGCAGTGTAACACGGGTCTCTGGCACTGTGAGGCAGTAGTGTTAGCCCGGATCCCTGACGCTCTGGGACAGCAGTGTTAACCCGGGTCCCTGGCACTGTGAGACAGCAGTGTTAATGCGGATGCCTGGCACTGTGAGACAGCAGTGTTAACCCGGGTCCCTGACGCAGTGAGCCAGCAGTGCGAACCCGCGTCCCTGGCACTGTGAGACAGCAGTGCTAACCCGGGTCCCTGGCACTGTGAGACAGCAGTGCTAACCCGGGTCTCTGGCACTGTGAGACAGCAGTGTTAACCCGGGTCCCTGGCACTGTGAGACAGCAGTGTTAACCGGGGTCTCTGGCACTGTGAGACAGCAGTGTTAACCCAGGTCCCTGGCACTGTGAGACAGCAGTGTTAACACGGGTCCCTGGTCCTCTGAGACAGCAGTGTTAACCCGGGTCCCTGGCGCTGAGAGGCAGCAGTGCTAACCAGGACCCTGGCGCTGTGAGACAGCAGTGTTAACCCATGTCACTGGCACTGTGAGGCAGCAGTGTTAACCTAGGTCACTGGCACTGTGAGACAGCAGTTTCAACCCAGGTCCCTGGCGATGTGAGGCATTAGTGCCAACCCGGGTCCGAGGCACTGTGAGACAGAAGTGTTAACCCGGGTCCCTGGCACTGTGAAACAGCAGTGTTAACCCGGGTGCCTGGCACTGTGAGACAGCAGTGTTCACCCGGGTCACTGTCACTGTGAGACAGCAGTGTTAACCCGGGTCCCTGGCACTGTGAGACAGCAGTGTTAACCCGGGTCCCTGGCACTGTGAGACAGCAGTGTTAACCTTGGTCCCTGGCACTGTGAGACAGCAGTGCTAACCCGGGTCCGAGGCACTGTGAGGCAGCAGTGCTAACAGGGGTCCCTGGCGCTGTGAGACAGCAGTGTTAACCCGGGTCCGAGGCACTGTGAGGCAGCAGTGCTAACCGGGGTCCCTGGCACTGTGAGACAGCAGTGCTAACCCGGGTCCCTGGCGCTGTGAGACAGGAGTGTTAACCCGGGTCCCTGGCGCTGTGGGGCAGCAGTGTTAACCCGAGTCCCTGGCGGTGTGAGACAGCAGTGTTTTACCGGGTCCCTGGCACTGTGAGACAGCAGTGTTTTACCGGGTCCCTGGCACTGTGAGACAGCAGTGCTAACCCGGGTCCCTGGCACTGTGAGACAGCAGTGCTAATCCGGTTCCCAGGCACTGTGAGGCAGCAGTGTTCACCTTGGTCCCTGGCACTGTGAGACAGCAGTGTTAACCTTGGTCCCTGGCGCTGTGAGGCAGCAGTGTTAACCTTGGTCCCTGGCGCTGTGAGACAGCAGTGTTAACCCGGGTCCCTGGCACTGTGAAACAGCAGTGTTAACCCGGGTCCCTCGCACTGAGACAGCAGTGTTAACCCGGGTCCCTGGCACTGTGAAACAGCAGTGTTAACCCGGGTGCCTGGCACTGTGAGACAGCAGTGTTCACCCGGGTCACTGTCACTGTGAGACAGCAGTGTTAACCCGGGTCCCTGGCAAGGTGAGACAGCAGTGTTAACCCGGATCCCTGACACTGTGAGACAGCAGTGTTAACCCGGGTCCCTGGCACTGTGAGACAGCAGTGTTAACCCGGGTCCCTGGCACTGAGACAGCAATGTTAACCCAGGTGCCTGGCAGTTTGACACAGCAGTGTTCACCCGGGTCACTGTCACTGTGAGACAGCAGTGTTAACCCGGGTCCCTGGCACTGTGAGACAGCAGTGCTAACCCGGGTCCCTGGCGCTGTGAGACAGCAGTGTTTTACCGGGCCCGTGGCACTGTGATACAGCAGTGTTAACCCGGGTCCCTGGCACTGTGAGACAGCAGTGTTTACCCGGCTCCCTGGCACTGTGACGCAGCAGTGTTAACCCGGGACCCTGGCACTGTGAGACAGCAGTGCTATCACGGGTCTCTGGCACTGTGAGATAGCAGTATTAACCCTGGTCCCTGGCGCTGTGAGACAGCAGTGTTAACCCGGGTCCCTGGCACTGTGAGACAGCAGAGTTAACCCGGGTCCCTGGCGCTGTGAGACAGCAGTGTTAACCCGGGTCCCTGGCAGTGTGAGACAGCAGTGTTAACCCGGGTCCCTGGCAGTGTGAGACAGCAGTGTTAACCCGGGTCCCTGGCACTGTGAGACAGCAGTGTTAACCCGGGTCCCTGCGCTGAGAGGCAGCAGTGCTAACCAGGACCCTGGCGCTGTGAGACAGCAGTGTTAACCCAGGTCACTGGCGCTGTGAGACAGCAGTGTTAACCCAGGACCCTGGCGCTGTGAGACAGCAATGTTAACCCGGGACCCTGGCAATGTCAGACAGCAGTTTCAACCCAGGTCCCTGGCGATGTGAGGCATTAGTGCTAACCCGGGTCCGACGCACTGTGAGACAGCAGTGCGAACCCGGGTCCCTGGCGCTGTGAGACAGCAGTGTTTTACCGGGCCCCTGGCACTGTGATACAGCAGTGTTAACCCGGGTCCCTGGCACTGTGAGACAGCAGTGTTAACCCGGGTCCCTGGCGCTGTGAGACAGCAGTGTTTTACCGGGTCCCTGGCACTGTGATACAGCAGTGTTAACCCGGGTCCCTGGCACTGTGAGACAGCAGTGTTACCCCGGGTCCCTGGCACTGTTAGGCAGCAGTGCTAACACGGGTCCCTGGCGCTGTGAGACAACAGTGCTAACCCGAGTCCCTGGCGCTGCGAGACAGCAGTGTTAACCCGGGTCCCTGGCACTGTGAGACAGCAGTGTTAACCCGGGTCCCTGGCGCTGTGAGGCAGCAGTGTTAACCCGGGTCCCTGGCGCTGTGAGACAGCAGTGCTAATCCGGGTCCCAGGCACTGTGAGGCAGCAGTGTTAACCTTGGTCCCTGGCACTGTGAGACAGCAGTGTTAACCCGGGTTCCTGGCGCTGTGAGACAGCAGTGCTAATCCGGGTCCCAGGCACTGTGAGGCAGCAGTGTTAACCTTGGTCCCTGGCACTGTGAGACAGCAGTGTTAACCTTGGTCCCTGGCACTGTGAGACAGCAGTGTTAACCCGGGTCCCTGGCGCTGTGAGCCAGCAGTGCGAATCCGCGTCCCTGGCACTGTGAGACAGCAGTGCTTACCCGGGTCCCTGGCACTGTGAGACAGCAGTGTTTACCCGGATCCCTGGCGCTGTGAGACAGCAGTGCTAACCCGGGTCTCTGGCACTGTGAGACAGCAGTGTTAACCCGGATCCCTGGCACTGTGAGACGGCAGTGTTAACACGGGTCCCTGGTCCTCTGAGACAGCAGTGTTAACCCGGGTCCCTGGCGCTGAGAGGCAGCAGTGCTAACCAGGACCCTGGCGCTGTGAGGCAGCAGTGTTAACCCCGGTCCCTGGCAATGTGAGACAGCAGTTTCAACCCAGGTCCCTGGCGATGTGAGGCATTAGTGCTAACCCGGGTCCGAGGCACTGTGAGGCAGCAGTGCTAACCGGGGTCCCTGGCGCTGTGAGACAGCAGTGCTAACCCGGGTCCCTGGCGCTGTGAGACAGCAGTGTTAACCCGAGTCCCTGGCGCTGTGAGACAGCAGTGTTTTACCGGGTCCCTGGCACTGTGAGACAGCAGTGTTAACCCGGGTCCCTGGCACTGTGAGACAGCAGTGCTAACCCGGGTCCCTGGCACTGTGAGGCAGCAGTGCTAACCTTGGTCCCTGGCACTGTGAGACAGTAGTGTTAACCTTGGTCCCTGGCGCTGTGAGACAGCAGTGTTAACCCGGGTCCCTGGCACTGTGAAACAGCAGTGTTAACCCGGGTACCTGGCACTGAGACAGCAGTGTTAACCCGGGTACCTGGCACTGTGAAACAGCAGTGTTAACACGGGTCCCTGGCCTGTGAGACAGCAGTGCTAACCTGGGTCCCTGGCACTGTGAGACAGCAGTGTTAACCCGGGTCACTTGCGCTGTGAGACAGCAGTGTTAACCCCGGTCCCTGGCGCTGTGAGGCAGCAGTGTTAACCCGGGTCCCTGGCGCTGTGAGACAGCAGTGCTAATCCGGGTCCCAGGCACTGTGAGGCAGCAGTGTTAACCTTGGTCCCTGGCACTGTGAGACAGCAGTGTTAACCCGGGTCCCTGGCACTGTGAGACAGCAGTGTTACCCTTGGTCCCTGGCGCTGTGAGACAGCAGTGTTAACCTTGGTCCCTGGCGCTGTGAGACAGCAGTGCTAACCTGGGTCCGTGGCACTGAGACAGCAGTGTTAACCCGGGTCCCTGGCACTGTGAAACAGCAGTGTTAACCCGGGTACCTGGCACTGTGAGACAGCAGTGTTCACCCGGGTCACTGGCACTGTGAGACAGCAGTGTTAACCGGGTCCCTGGCACGGTGAGACAGCAGTGTTAACCCGGATCCCTGACACTGTGAGACAGCAGTGTTAACCCGGGTCCCTGGCACTGTGAGACAGCAGTGTGAACCCGGGTCCCTCGCACTGAGACAGCAATGTTAACCCAGGTGCCTGGCAGTTTGACACAGCAGTGTAACACGGGTCTCTGGCACTGTGAGGCAGTAGTGTTAGCCCGGATCCCTGACGCTCTGGGACAGCAGTGTTAACCCGGGTCCCTGGCACTGTGAGACAGCAGTGTTAATGCGGATGCCTGGCACTGTGAGACAGCAGTGTTAACCCGGGTCCCTGACGCATTGAGCCAGCAGTGCGAACCCGCGTCCCTGGCACTGTGAGACAGCAGTGCTAACCCGGGTCCCTGGCACTGTGAGACAGCAGTGCTAACCCGGGTCTCTGGCACTGTGAGACAGCAGTGTTAACCCGGGTCCCTGGCACTGTGAGACAGCAGTGTTAACCGGGGTCTCTGGCACTGTGAGACAGCAGTGTTAACCCAGGTCCCTGGCACTGTGAGACAGCAGTGTTAACACGGGTCCCTGGTCCTCTGAGACAGCAGTGTTAACCCGGGTCCCTGGCGCTGAGAGGCAGCAGTGCTAACCAGGACCCTGGCGCTGTGAGACAGCAGTGTTAACCCATGTCACTGGCACTGTGAGGCAGCAGTGTTAACCTAGGTCACTGGCACTGTGAGACAGCAGTTTCAACCCAGGTCCCTGGCGATGTGAGGCATTAGTGCCAACCCGGGTCCGAGGCACTGTGAGACAGAAGTGTTAACCCGGGTCCCTGGCACTGTGAAACAGCAGTGTTAACCCGGGTGCCTGGCACTGTGAGACAGCAGTGTTCACCCGGGTCACTGTCACTGTGAGACAGCAGTGTTAACCCGGGTCCCTGGCACTGTGAGACAGCAGTGTTAACCCGGGTCCCTGGCACTGTGAGACAGCAGTGTTAACCTTGGTCCCTGGCACTGTGAGACAGCAGTGCTAACCCGGGTCCGAGGCACTGTGAGGCAGCAGTGCTAACAGGGGTCCCTGGCGCTGTGAGACAGCAGTGTTAACCCGGGTCCGAGGCACTGTGAGGCAGCAGTGCTAACCGGGGTCCCTGGCACTGTGAGACAGCAGTGCTAACCCAGGTCCCTGGCGCTGTGAGACAGGAGTGTTAACCCGGGTCCCTGGCGCTGTGGGGCAGCAGTGTTAACCCGAGTCCCTGGCGGTGTGAGACAGCAGTGTTTTACCGGGTCCCTGGCACTGTGAGACAGCAGTGTTTTACCGGGTCCCTGGCACTGTGAGACAGCAGTGCTAACCCGGGTCCCTGGCACTGTGAGACAGCAGTGCTAATCCGGTTCCCAGGCACTGTGAGGCAGCAGTGTTCACCTTGGTCCCTGGCACTGTGAGACAGCAGTGTTAACCTTGGTCCCTGGCGCTGTGAGGCAGCAGTGTTAACCTTGGTCCCTGGCGCTGTGAGACAGCAGTGTTAACCCGGGTCCCTGGCACTGTGAAACAGCAGTGTTAACCCGGGTCCCTCGCACTGAGACAGCAGTGTTAACCCGGGTCCCTGGCACTGTGAAACAGCAGTGTTAACCCGGGTGCCTGGCACTGTGAGACAGCAGTGTTCACCCGGGTCACTGTCACTGTGAGACAGCAGTGTTAACCCGGGTCCCTGGCAAGGTGAGACAGCAGTGTTAACCCGGATCCCTGACACTGTGAGACAGCAGTGTTAACCCGGGTCCCTGGCACTGTGAGACAGCAGTGTTAACCCGGGTCCCTGGCACTGAGACAGCAATGTTAACCCAGGTGCCTGGCAGTTTGACACAGCAGTGTAACACGGGTCTCTGGCACTGTGAGGCAGTAGTGTTAGCCCGGATCCCTGACGCTCTGGGACAGCAGTGTTAACCCGGGTCCCTGGCACTGTGAGACAGCAGTGTTAATGCAGGATGCCTGGCACTGTGAGACAGCAGTGTTAACCCGGGTCCCTGGCGCTGTGAGCCAGCAGTGCGAACCCGCGTCCCTGGCACTGTGAGACAGCAGTGCTAACCCGGGTCCCTGGCACTGTGAGACAGCAGTGTTTACCCGGATCCCTGGCACTGTGAGACAGCAGTGTTAACCCGGGTCCCTGGCACTGTGAGACAGCAGTGGTAACACGGGTCCCTGGCGCTGTGAGACAGCAGTGCTAACCCGGGTCTCTGGCACTGTGAGACAGCAGTGTTAACCCGGATCCCTGGCACTGTGAGACAGCAGTGTTAACACGGGTCCCTGGTACTCTGAGACAGCAGTGTTAACCCGGGTCCCTGGCGCTGAGAGGCAGCAGTGCTAACCAGGACCCTGGCGCTGTGAGACAGCAGTGTTAACCCAGGTCACTGGCACTGTGAGACAGCAGTGTTAACACGGGTCCCTGGCACTGTGAGACAGCAGTGTTTACCTGGATCCCTGGCACTGTGAGACAGCAGTGTTAACCCGGGTCCCTGGCACTGTGAGACAGCAGTGTTAACACGGGTCCCTGGTACTCTGAGACAGCAGTGTTAACTCGGGTCCCTGGCGCTGTGAGACAGCAGTGTTTTACCGGGCCCCTGGCACTGTGATACAGCAGTGTTAACCCGGGTCCCTGGCTCTGTGAGACAGCAGTGTTAACCCGGGTCCCTGGCACTGTGAGACAGCAGTGTTAACCCGGGTCCCTGGCGCTGTGAGACAGCAGTGTTTTACCGGGTTCCTGGCACTGTGATACAGCAGTGTTAACCCGGGTCCCTGGCACTGTGAGACAGCAGTATTAACCCGGGTCCCTGGCACTGTTCGGCAGCCGTGTTACCCCGGGTCCCTTGCACTGTTAGGCAGCAGTGCTAACACGGGTCCCTGGCGCTGTGAGACAACAGTGCTAACCCGGGTCCCTGGCGCTGTGAGACAGCAGTGTTTTACCGGGTCCCTGGCACTGTGATACAGCAGTGTTAACCCGGGTCCCTGGCGCTGTGAGACAGCAGTGCTAACCCGGGTCCCTGGCACTGTCACGCAGCAGTGTTAACCCGGGACTCTGGCACTGTGAGACAGCAGTGTTAACCGGGATCCCTGGCACTGTGAGACAGCAGTGTTAACCCGGGTCCCTGGCGCTGTGATACAGCAGTGTTAACCCGGGTCCCTGGCACTGTGCGACAGCAGTGCTAAACCAGGTCCCTTGCAATGTGAGACAGCAGTGTTAACACGGATCCCTGGCCTGTGAGACAGCAGTGCTAACCCGGGTCCCTGGCACTGTGAGACAGCAGGGTTAACCCGGGTCACTTGCGCTGTGAGACAGCAGTGTTAACCTTGGTCCCTGGCGCTGTGAGACAGCAGTGTTAACTTTGGTCCCTGGCGCTGTGAGACAGCAGTGTTAACCTGGGTCCCTGGCACTGAGACAGCAGTGTTAACCCGGGTCCCTGGCACTGTGAAACAGCAGTGTTAACCCGGGTACCTGGCACTGTGAGACAGCAGTGTTCACCCGGGTCACTGTCACTGTGAGACAGCAGTGTTAACCCGGGTCCCTGGCACGGTGAGACAGCAGTGTTAACCCGGATCCCTGGCACTGAGACAGCAATGTTAACCAAGGTGCCTGGCAGTTTGACATAGCAGTGTAACACGGGTCTCTGGCACTGTAAGGCAGTAGTGTTCGCCCGGATCCCTGACGCTCTGGAACAGCAGTGTTAACCCGGGTCCCTGGCACTGTGAGACAGCAGTGTTAATGCGGATGCCTGGCACTGTGAGACAGCAGTGTTAACCCGGGTCCCTGGCGCTTTGAGCCAGCAGTGCGATCCCGCGTCCCTGGCGCTGTGAGACAGCAGTGCTAACCCGGGTCCCTGACACTGTGAGACAGCAGTGTTTACCCCGATCCCTGGCACTGTGAGACAGCAGTGTTAACCCGGGTCCCTGGCACTGTGAGACAGCAGTGGTAACACGGGTCCCTGGCGCTGTGAGACAGCAGTGCTAACCCGGGTCTCTGGCACTGTTAGACAGCAGTGTCAACCCGGATCCCTGGCACTGTGAGACAGCAGTGTTAACACGGGTCCCTGGTCCTCTGAGACAGCAGTGTTAACCCGGGTCCCTGGCGCTGAGAGGCAGCAGTGCTAACCAGGACCCTGGCGCTGTGAGACAGCAGTGTTAACCCAGGTCACTGGCACTGTGAGGCAGCAGTGTTAACCTAGGTCACTGGCACTGTGAGACAGCAGTGTTTACCCCGGTCCCTGGCAATGTGAGACAGCAGTTTCAACCCAGGTCCCTGGCGATGTGAGGCATTAGTGCTAACCCGGGTCCGAGGCACTGTGAGGCAGCAGTGCTAACCTGGGTCCCTGGCGCTGTGAGACAGCAGTGCTAACCCGGGTCCCTGGCGCTGTGAGACAGCAGTGTTAACCCGAGTCCCTGGCGCTGTGAGACAGCAGTGTTTTACCGGGTCCCTGGCACTGTGAGACAGCAGTGTTAACCCGGGTCCCTGGCACTGTGAGACAGCAGTGCTAACCCGGGTCCCTGGCACTGTGAGATAGCAGTGCTAATCCGGGTCCCAGGCACTGTGAGGCAGCAGTGTTAACCTTGGTCCCTGGCACTGTGAGACAGCAGTGTTAACCTTGGTCCCTGGCGCAGTGAGACAGCAGTGTTAACCTTGGTCGCTGGCGCTGTGAGACAGCAGTGTTAACCCGGGTCCCTGGCACAGTGAAATAGCAGTGTTAACCCGGGTACCTGGCACTGAGACAGCAGTGTTAACCCGGGTCCCTGGCACTGTGAAACAGCAGTGTTAACCCGGGTACCTGGCACTGTGAGACAGCAGTGTTCACCCGGGTCACTGTCACTGTGAGACAGCAGTGTTAACCCGGGTCCCTGGCACGGTGAGACAGCAGTGTTAACCCGGATCCCTGACACTGTGAGACAGCAGTGTTAACCCGGGTCCCTGGCACTGTGAGACAGCAGTGTTAACCCGGGTCCCTGGCACTGAGACAGCAATGTTAACCCAGGGGCCTGGCAGTTTGACACAGCAGTGTAACACGGGTCTCTAGCACTGTGAGGCAGTAGTGTTAGCCCGGATCCCTGGCGCTGTGAGACAGCAGTGTTAACCCGGGTCCCTGGCACTTTGAGACAGCAGTGTTAACCCGGGTCGCTGGCGCTGTGAGACAGCAGTGCGAACTCGCCTCCCTGGCACTGTGAGGCACCAGTGTTTACTAGGATCCCTGGCACTGTGAGACAGCGGTGTTAATCCGGATCCCTGGCACTGTGAGACAGCAGTGTTAACCCGGGTCCCTGGCGCTGTGAGACAGCAGTGCTATCAAGGTCTCTGGCACTGTGAGATAGCCGTGTTAACCCGGGTCCCTGGCGCTGTCAGACAGCAGTGTTAACCCAGGTCCCTGGTACTGTGAGACAGCAGTGTTCACCCGTGTCCGTGGCACTGTAAGACAGCAGTGTTAACCCGGGTCCCTGGCACTGTGAGACAGCAGTGTTAACCCGAGACCCTGGCACTGTGAGACAGCAGTGTTAACCCGGGTCCCTGGCACTGTGAGACAGCAGTGTTAACCCGGGTCCCTGGCGCTGTGAGACAGCAGTTTTAACCTTCGTCCCTGGCACTGTTAGACAGCAGTATTAACCCGGGTCCCTGGCGATGTGAGACAGCAGTTTTAACCTTCGTCCCTGGCACAGTGAGACAGCAGTGTCAACCCAGGTCCCTGGCACTGTGAGACATGAGTGTTAACCCGGGTCCCATGCACTGTGAGACAGCAGTGTTAACCCGGGTCCATGGCACTGTGAGACAGCAGTGTTAACCCACGTCCCTGGCGCTGTGAGACAGCAGTGCTAACCCGGGACTCTGGCACTGTGAGGCAGCAGTGTTAACCCGGGTCCCTGGCACAGTGACACCCAGCAGTGTTAACCCAGGTCCCTGGCGCTGTGAAACAGCAGTGTTAACTCGCGTCACTGGCGCTGTGAGACAGCAGTGTTAACCCAGGTCCCTGGCGCTGTGAGACAGCAGTGTTAACCCGGGTCCCTGGCACTGTGAGACGGCAGTGTTAAGCCGGATCCCTGGCACTGTGAGACAGCAGTGTTAACCCGGGTCCCTGGCACTGTGAGACAGAAGTGTTAACCCGGGTCCCTGGCACTGTGAGACAGCAGTGCTAACCCAAGTCGCTGGCACTGTGAGACAGCAGTGCTAACACGGGGCCCTGGTAGCAGTGTTAACCCACGTCACTGGCACTGTGAGGCAGCAGTAGAACATAGAACATAGAACAATACAGCGCAGTACAGGCCCTTCGGCCCACGATGTTGCACCGAAACAAAAGCCATCTAACCTACACTATGCCATTATCATCCATATGTTTATCCAATAAACTTTTAAATGCCCTCAATGTTGGCGAGTTCACTACTGTAGCAGGTAGGGCATTCCACGGCCTCACTACTCTTTGCGTAAAGAACCTACCTCTGACCTCTGTCCTATATCTATTACCCCTCAGTTTAAAGTTATGTCCCCTCGTGCCAGCCATATCCATCCGCGGGAGAAGGCTCTCACTGTCCACCCTATCCAACCCCCTGATCATTTTGTATGCCTCTATTAAGTCTCCTCTTAACCTTCTTCTCTCCAACGAAAACAACCTCAAGTCCGTCAGCCTTTCCTCATAAGATTTTCCCTCCATACCAGGCAACATCCTGGTAAATCTCCTCTGCACCCGCTCCAAAGCCTCCACGTCCTTCCTATAATGCGGTGACCAGAACTGTACGCAATACTCCAAATGCGGCCGGACCAGAGTTCTGTACAGCTGCAACATGACCTCCCGACTCCGGAACTCAATCCCTCTACCAATAAAGGCCAACACTCCATAGGCCTTCTTCACAACCCTAGTGTTAACCAAGTCACTGGCGCTGTCAGACAGTAGTGTTAACCCGGGGGTCCCTGGCACTCCGAGACAGCAGTGTTAACCCGGGGGTCCCTGGCACTGTGAGACAGCAGTGTTAACCAAAGGGTCCCTGGCACTGTGAGACAGCAGTGTTAACCCGCGTCCAATGCACTGTGAGGCAGCAGTGTTAACCCGGATCCCTGGCACTGACAGACAGCAGGGTTAACCCGGGTCCCTGGCACTGTGAGACAGCAGTGTTAACCCGTGTCCGTGGCACTGTAAGACAGCAGTGTTAACCCGGGTCCCTGGAACTGTGAGACAGCAGTGTTAACCCGGGTCCCTGCACTGTGAGACAGCAGTATTAACCCGGGTCCCTGGCACTGTGAGACAGCAGTGTTAACCCGGGTCCCATGCACTGTGAGACAGCAGTGTTAACCCGGGTCCATGGCACTGTGAGACAGCAGTGTTAACCCGCGTCCCTGGCGCTGTGAGACAGCAGAGCTAACCCGGGTCTCTGGGACTGTGAGGCAGCAGTGGTAACCCGGGTCCCTGGCACAGTGAGACCCAGCAGTGTTAACCCAGGTCCCTGGCGCTGTGAAACAGCAGTGTTAACTCGCGTCCCTGGCACTGTGAGACAGCAGTGTTAACCCAGGTCCCTGGCGCTGTGAGACAGCAGTGTTAACCCGGGTCCCTGGCACTGTGAGACAGCAGTGTTAATCCGGGTCCCTGGCACTATGAGACAGCAGTGTTAAGCCGGATCCCTGGCACTGTGAGACAGCAGTGTTAACCCGGGTCCCTGGCACTGTGAGGCAGCAGTGTTAACACGGGTCCCTGGTACTCTGAGACAGCAGTGTTAACCCGGGTCCCTGCGCTGAGAGGCAGCAGTGCAAACCAGTAACCTGGCGCTGTGAGACAGCAGTGTTTTACCGGGCCCCTGGCACTGTGATACAGCAGTGTTAACCCGGGTCCCTGGCACTGTGAGACAGCAGTGTTAACCCGGGTCCCTGGCGCTGTGAGGCATTAGTGCTAACCCGGGTTCGAGGCACTGTGAAGCAGCAGTGCCAACCCGGGTCCCTGGCGCTGTGAGACAGCTGTGTTAACCCAGGTCACTGGCACTGTGAGACAGCAGTGTTTTACCGGGCCCCTGGCACTGTGATACAGCAGTGTTAACCCGGGTCCCTGGCACTGTGAGACAGCAGTGTTTACCCGGCTCCCTGGCACTGTTAGGCAGCAGTGTTATCCCGGGTCCCTGGCACTGTGACGCAGCAGTGTTAACCCGGGACCCTGGCACTGTGAGACAGCAGTGCTATCACGGGTCTCTGGCACTGTGAGATCGCCGTGTTAACCCGGGTCCCTGGCACTATGAGACAGCAGTGTTAACCCGGGTCCCTGGCGCTGTGAGACAGCAGTGTTAACCCGGGTCCCTGGCAGTGTGAGACAGCAGTGTTAACCCGGGTCCCTGGCAGTGTGAGACAGCAGTGTTAACCCAGGTCCCTGGCACTGTGAGACAGCAGTGTTAACCCGGGTCCCTGGCACTGTGAGACAGCAGTGTTAACCCGGGTCCCTGCGCTGAGAGGCAGCAGTGCTAACCAGGACCCTGGCGCTGTGAGACAGCAGTGCTAACCCAGGTCACTGGCGCTGTGAGACAGCAGTGTTAACCCAGGACCCTGGCGCTGTGAGACAGCAATGTTAACCCGGGTCCCTGGCAATGTCAGACAGCAGTTTCAACCCAGATCCCTGGCGATGTGAGGCATTAGTGCTAACCCGGGTCCGAGGCACTGTGAAGCAGCAGTGCTAACCCGGGTCCCTGGCGCTATGAGACAGCAGTGCTAACCCGGGTCCCTGGCGCTGTGAGACAGCAGTGTTTTACCGGGCCCCTGGCACTGTGATACAGCAGTGTTAACCCGGGTCCCTGGCACTGTGAGACAGCAGTGTTAACCCGGGTCCCTGGCGCTGCGAGACAGCAGTGTTAACCCGGGTCCCTGGCACTGTGATACAGCAGTGTCAACCGGGGTCTCTGGTACTGTGAGACAGCAGTGTTAACCCGAGTCCCTGGCGCTGTGAGACAGCAGTGCTAACCCGGGTCCCTGGCGCTGTGAGACAGCAGTGTTAACCCGAGTCCCTGGCGCTGCGAGACAGCAGTGTTAACCCGGGTTCCTGGCACTGTGATACAGCAGTGTCAACCGGGGTCCCTGGTACTGTGAGACAGCAGTGTTAACCCGGGTCCCTGGCGCTGTGAGACAGCAGTGTTTTACCGGATCCCTGGCACTGTGATACAGCAGTGTTAACCCAGGTCCCTGGCACTGTGCGACAGCAGTGCTAAACCAGGTCCCTTGCAATGTGAGACAGCAGTGTTAACACGGGTCCCTGGCCTGTGAGACAGCAGTGCTAATCCGGGTCCCTGGCACTGTGAGACAGCAGTGTTAACCCGCGTCCCTGGCGCTGTGAGACAGCAGAGCTAACCCGGGTCTCTGGGACTGTGAGGCAGCAGTGGTAACCCGGGTCCCTGGCACAGTGAGACCCAGCAGTGTTAACCCAGGTCCCTGGCGCTGTGAAACAGCAGTGTTAACTCGCGTCCCTGGCACTGTGAGACAGCAGTGTTAACCCAGGTCCCTGGCGCTGTGAGACAGCAGTGTTAACCCGGGTCCCTGGCTCTGTGAGACAGCAGTGTTAATCCGGGTCCCTGGCACTATGAGACAGCAGTGTTAAGCCGGATCCCTGGCACTGTGAGACAGCAGTGTTAACCCGGGTCCCTGGCACTGTGAGGCAGCAGTGTTAACACGGGTCCCTGGTACTCTGAGACAGCAGTGTTAACCCGGGTCCCTGCGCTGAGAGGCAGCAGTGCAAACCAGTAACCTGGCGCTGTGAGACAGCAGTGTTTTACCGGGCCCCTGGCACTGTGATACAGCAGTGTTAACCCGGGTCCCTGGCACTGTGAGACAGCAGTGTTAACCCGGGTCCCTGGCGCTGTGAGGCATTAGTGCTAACCCGGGTTCGAGGCACTGTGAAGCAGCAGTGCCAACCCGGGTCCCTGGCGCTGTGCGACAGCTGTGTTAACCCAGGTCACTGGCACTGTGAGACAGCAGTGTTTTACCGGGCCCCTGGCACTGTGATACAGCAGTGTTAACCCGGGTCCCTGGCACTGTGAGACAGCAGAGTTTACCCGGCTCCCTGGCACTGTTAGGCAGCAGTGTTATCCCGGGTCCCTGGCACTGTGACGCAGCAGTGTTAACCCGGGACCCTGGCACTGTGAGACAGCAGTGCTATCACGGGTCTCTGGCAGTGTGAGACAGCAGTGTTAACCCGGGTCCCTGGCGCTGTGAGGCAGCAGTGTTAATCCGGGTCACTGGCGCTGTGAGACAGCAGTGCTAATCCGGGTCCCAGGCACTGTGAGGCAGCAGTGTTAACTTTGGTCCCTGGCACTGTGAGACAGCAGTGTTAACCTTGGTCCCTGGCGTTGTGAGACAGCAGTGTTAACCTTGTTCCCTGGCGCTGTGAGACAGCAGTGCTAACCTGGGTCCCTGGCACTGAGACGGCAGTGTTAACCCGGGTCCCTGGCACTGTGAAACAGCAGTGTTAACCCGGGTACCTGGCACTGTGAGACAGCAGTGTTAACCCGGGTACCTGGCACTGTGAGACAGCAGTGTTCACCCGGGTCCCTGGCACGGTGAGACAGCAGTGTTAACCCGGGTCCCTGGCACGGTGAGACAGCAGTGTTAACCCGGATCCCTGACACTGTGAGACAGCAGTGTTTTACCGGGTCCCTGGCACTGTGAGACAGCAGTGTTAACCCGGATCCCTGGCACTGAGACAGCAATGTTAACCCAGGTGCCTGGCAGTTTGACACAGCAGTGTAACACGGGTCTCTGGCACTGTGAGGCAGTAGTGTTTGCCCGGATCCCTGACGCTCTGGGACAGCAGTGTTAACCCGGGTCCCTGGCACTGTGAGACAGCAGTGTTAACCCGGGTCCCTGGCACTGAGACACCAGTGTTAACCCGGGTCCCTGGCACTGTGAAACAGCAGTGTTAACCCGGGTACCTGGCACTGTGAGACAGCAGTGTTCACCCGGTTCACTGTCACTGTGAGACAGCAGTGTTAACCCGGGTCCCTGGCACGGTGAGACAGCAGTGTTAACCCGGATCCCTGACACTGTGAGACAGCAGTGTTAACCCGGGTCCCTGGCACTGTGAGACAGCAGTGTTTTACCGGGTCCCTGGCACTGTGAGACAGCAGTGTTAACCCGGGTCCCTGGCACTGAGACAGCAATGTTAACCCAGGTGCCTGGCAGTTTGACACAGCAGTGTAACACGGGTCTCTGGCACTGTGAGGCAGTAGTGTTAGCCCGGATCCCTGACGCTCTGGGACAGCATTGTTAACCCGGGTCCCTGGCACTGTGAGACAGCAGTGTTAATGCGGATGCCTGGCACTGTGAGACAGCAGTGTTAACCCGGGTCCCTGGCACTGTTAGGCAACAGTGTTATCCCGGGTCCCTGGCACTGTGACGCAGCAGTGTTAACCCGGGACCCAGGCACTGTGAGACAGCAGTGCTAACCCGGGTCCCTGGCGCTGTGAGACAGCAGTGTTTTACCGGGCCCCTGTCACTGTGATACAGCAGTGTTAACCCGGGTCCCTGGCACTGTGAGACAGCAGTGTTTACCCGGCTCCCTGGCACTGTTAGGCAGCAGTGTTAACCCGGGTCCGAGGCACTGTGAGGCAGCAGTGCTAACCCGGGTCCGAGGCACTGTGAAGCAGCAGTGCTAACCCGGGTCCCTGGCGCTGTGAGACAGCAGTGCTAACCCGGGTCCCTGGCGCTGTGAGACAGCAGTGTTTTACCGGGTCCCTGGCACTGTGAGACAGCAGTGTTAACCCGGGACCCTGGCACTGTGAGACAGCAGTGCTATCACGGGTCTCTGGCACTGTGAGATAGCCGTATTAACTCGGGTCCCTGGCGCTGTGAGACAGCAGTGCTAACCTGGGTCCCTGGCGCTGTGAGTCAGCAGTGTTAACCCGGGTCCCTGGCAGTGTGAGACAGCAGTGTTAACCCGGGTCCCTGGCAGTGTGAGACAGCAGTGTTAACCCAGGTCCCTGGCAGTTTGACACAGCAGTGTAACACGGGTCTCTGGCACTGTGAGGCAGTAGTGTTAGCCCGGATCCCTGACGCTCTGGGACAGCATTGTTAACCCGGGTCCCTGGCACTGTGAGACAGCAGTGTTAATGCGGATGCCTGGCACTGTGAGACAGCAGTGTTAACCCGGGTCCCTGGCACTGTTAGGCAACAGTGTTATCCCGGGTCCCTGGCACTGTGACGCAGCAGTGTTAACCCGGGTTCCTGGCACTGTGATACAGCAGTGTCAACCGGGGTCCCTGGTACTGTGAGACAGCAGTGTTAACCCGGGTCCCTGGCGCTGTGAGACAGCAGTGTTTTACCGGATCCCTGGCACTGTGATACAGCAGTGTTAACCCAGGTCCCTGGCACTGTGCGACAGCAGTGCTAAACCAGGTCCCTTGCAATGTGAGACAGCAGTGTTAACACGGGTCCCTGGCCTGTGAGACAGCAGTGCTAATCCGGGTCCCTGGCACTGTGAGACAGCAGTGTTAACCCGCGTCCCTGGCGCTGTGAGACAGCAGAGCTAACCCGGGTCTCTGGGACTGTGAGGCAGCAGTGGTAACCCGGGTCCCTGGCACAGTGAGACCCAGCAGTGTTAACCCAGGTCCCTGGCGCTGTGAAACAGCAGTGTTAACTCGCGTCCCTGGCACTGTGAGACAGCAGTGTTAACCCAGGTCCCTGGCGCTGTGAGACAGCAGTGTTAACCCGGGTCCCTGGCTCTGTGAGACAGCAGTGTTATCCGGGTCCCTGGCACTATGAGACAGCAGTGTTAAGCCGGATCCCTGGCACTGTGAGACAGCAGTGTTAACCCGGGTCCCTGGCACTGTGAGGCAGCAGTGTTAACACGGGTCCCTGGTACTCTGAGACAGCAGTGTTAACCCGGGTCCCTGCGCTGAGAGGCAGCAGTGCAAACCAGTAACCTGGCGCTGTGAGACAGCAGTGTTTTACCGGGCCCCTGGCACTGTGATACAGCAGTGTTAACCCGGGTCCCTGGCACTGTGAGACAGCAGTGTTAACCCGGGTCCCTGGCGCTGTGAGGCATTAGTGCTAACCCGGGTTCGAGGCACTGTGAAGCAGCAGTGCCAACCCGGGTCCCTGGCGCTGTGAGACAGCTGTGTTAACCCAGGTCACTGGCACTGTGAGACAGCAGTGTTTTACCGGGCCCCTGGCACTGTGATACAGCAGTGTTAACCCGGGTCCCTGGCACTGTGAGACAGCAGAGTTTACCCGGCTCCCTGGCACTGTTAGGCAGCAGTGTTATCCCGGGTCCCTGGCACTGTGACGCAGCAGTGTTAACCCGGGACCCTGGCACTGTGAGACAGCAGTGCTATCACGGGTCTCTGGCAGTGTGAGACAGCAGTGTTAACCCGGGTCCCTGGCGCTGTGAGGCAGCAGTGTTAATCCGGGTCACTGGCGCTGTGAGACAGCAGTGCTAATCCGGGTCCCAGGCACTGTGAGGCAGCAGTGTTAACTTTGGTCCCTGGCACTGTGAGACAGCAGTGTTAACCTTGGTCCCTGGCGTTGTGAGACAGCAGTGTTAACCTTGTTCCCTGGCGCTGTGAGACAGCAGTGCTAACCTGGGTCCCTGGCACTGAGACGGCAGTGTTAACCCGGGTCCCTGGCACTGTGAAACAGCAGTGTTAACCCGGGTACCTGGCACTGTGAGACAGCAGTGTTAACCCGGGTACCTGGCACTGTGAGACAGCAGTGTTCACCCGGGTCCCTGGCACGGTGAGACAGCAGTGTTAACCCGGGTCCCTGGCACGGTGAGACAGCAGTGTTAACCCGGATCCCTGACACTGTGAGACAGCAGTGTTTTACCGGGTCCCTGGCACTGTGAGACAGCAGTGTTAACCCGGATCCCTGGCACTGAGACAGCAATGTTAACCCAGGTGCCTGGCAGTTTGACACAGCAGTGTAACACGGGTCTCTGGCACTGTGAGGCAGTAGTGTTTGCCCGGATCCCTGACGCTCTGGGACAGCAGTGTTAACCCGGGTCCCTGGCACTGTGAGACAGCAGTGTTAACCCGGGTCCCTGGCACTGAGACACCAGTGTTAACCCGGGTCCCTGGCACTGTGAAACAGCAGTGTTAACCCGGGTACCTGGCACTGTGAGACAGCAGTGTTCACCCGGTTCACTGTCACTGTGAGACAGCAGTGTTAACCCGGGTCCCTGGCACAGTGAGACAGCAGTGTTAACCCGGATCCCTGACACTGTGAGACAGCAGTGTTAACCCGGGTCCCTGGCACTGTGAGACAGCAGTGTTTTACCGGGTCCCTGGCACTGTGAGACAGCAGTGTTAACCCGGGTCCCTGGCACTGAGACAGCAATGTTAACCCAGGTGCCTGGCAGTTTGACACAGCAGTGTAACACGGGTCTCTGGCACTGTGAGGCAGTAGTGTTAGCCCGGATCCCTGACGCTCTGGGACAGCATTGTTAACCCGGGTCCCTGGCACTGTGAGACAGCAGTGTTAATGCGGATGCCTGGCACTGTGAGACAGCAGTGTTAACCCGGGTCCCTGGCACTGTTAGGCAACAGTGTTATCCCGGGTCCCTGGCACTGTGACGCAGCAGTGTTAACCCGGGACCCAGGCACTGTGAGACAGCAGTGCTAACCCGGGTCCCTGGCGCTGTGAGACAGCAGTGTTTTACCGGGCCCCTGGCACTGTGATACAGCAGTGTTAACCCGGGTCCCTGGCACTGTGAGACAGCAGTGTTTACCCGGCTCCCTGGCACTGTTAGGCAGCAGTGTTAACCCGGGTCCGAGGCACTGTGAGGCAGCAGTGCTAACCCGGGTCCGAGGCACTGTGAAGCAGCAGTGCTAACCCGGGTCCCTGGCGCTGTGAGACAGCAGTGCTAACCCGGGTCCCTGGCGCTGTGAGACAGCAGTGTTTTACCGGGTCCCTGGCACTGTGAGACAGCAGTGTTAACCCGGGACCCTGGCACTGTGAGACAGCAGTGCTATCACGGGTCTCTGGCACTGTGAGATAGCCGTATTAACTCGGGTCCCTGGCGCTGTGAGACAGCAGTGCTAACCTGGGTCCCTGGCGCTGTGAGTCAGCAGTGTTAACCCGGGTCCCTGGCAGTGTGAGACAGCAGTGTTAACCCGGGTCCCTGGCAGTGTGAGACAGCAGTGTTAACCCAGGTCCCTGGCAGTTTGACACAGCAGTGTAACACGGGTCTCTGGCACTGTGAGGCAGTAGTGTTAGCCCGGATCCCTGACGCTCTGGGACAGCATTGTTAACCCGGGTCCCTGGCACTGTGAGACAGCAGTGTTAATGCGGATGCCTGGCACTGTGAGACAGCAGTGTTAACCCGGGTCCCTGGCACTGTTAGGCAACAGTGTTATCCCGGGTCCCTGGCACTGTGACGCAGCAGTGTTAACCCGGGACCCTGGCACTGTGAGACAGCAGTGCTATCACGGGTCTCTGGCACTGTGAGATAGCCGTGTTAACCCGGGTCCCTGGCGCTGTGAGACAACAGTGTTTTACCGGGCCCCTGGCACTGTGATACAGCAGTGTTAACCCGGGTCCCTGGCGCTGTGAGACAGCAGTGTTAACCCGGGTCCCTGGCGCTGTGAGGCATTAGTGCTAACCCGGGTCCGAGGCACTGTGAAGCAGCAGTGCTAACCCGGGTCCCTGGCGCTGTGAGACAGCAGTGTTAACCCAGGTCACTGGCACTGTGAGACAGCAATGTTAACCCGGGTCCCTGGCAATGTGAGACAGCAGTTTCAAACCAGGTCCCTGGCGATGTGAGGCATTAGTGCTAACCCGGGTCCGAGGCACTGTGAGGCAGCAGTGCTAACCCGGGTCCGAGGCACTGTGAAGCAGCAGTGCTAACCCGGGTCCCTGGCGCTGTGAGACAGCAGTGCTAACCCGGGTCCCTGGCGCTGTGAGACAGCAGTGTTTTACCGGGCCCCTGGCACTGTGAGAGAGCAGTGTTAACCCGGGTCCCTGGCACTGTGAGACAGCAGTGTTTACCCGGCTCCCTGGCACTGTTAGGCAGCATTGTTAACCCGGGTCCGAGGCACTGTGAGGCAGCAGTGCTAACCCGGGTCCGAGGCACTGTGAAGCAGCAGTGCTAACCCGGGTCCCTGGCGCTGTGAGACAGCAGTGCTAACCCGGGTCCCTGGCGCTGTGAGACAGCAGTGTTTTACCGGGTCCCTGGCACTGTGAGACAGCAGTGTTAACCCGGGACCCTGGCACTGTGAGACAGCAGTGCTATCACGGGTCTCTGGCACTGTGAGATAGCCGTATTAACCCGGGTCCCTGGCGCTGTGAGACAGCAGTGTTAACTCGGGTCCCTGGCGCTGTGAGACAGCAGTGCTAACCTGGGTCCCTGGCGCTGTGAGTCAGCAGTGTTAACCCGGGTCCCTGGCAGTGTGAGACAGCAGTGTTAACCCGGGTCCCTGGAAGTGTGAGACAGCAGTGTTAACCCGGGTACCTGGCACTGTGAGACAGCAGTGTTCACCCGGTTCACTGTCACTGTGAGACAGCAGTGTTAACCCGGGTCCCTGGCACGGTGAGACAGCAGTGTTAACCCGGATCCCTGACACTGTGAGACAGCAGTGTTAACCCGGGTCCCTGGCACTGTGAGACAGCAGTGTTTTACCGGGTCCCTGGCACTGTGAGACAGCAGTGTTAACCCGGGTCCCTGGCACTGAGACAGCAATGTTAACCCAGGTGCCTGGCAGTTTGACACAGCAGTGTAACACGGGTCTCTGGCACTGTGAGGCAGTAGTGTTAGCCCGGATCCCTGACGCTCTGGGACAGCATTGTTAACCCGGGTCCCTGGCACTGTGAGACAGCAGTGTTAATGCGGATGCCTGGCACTGTGAGACAGCAGTGTTAACCCGGGTCCCTGGCACTGTTAGGCAACAGTGTTATCCCGGGTCCCTGGCACTGTGACGCAGCAGTGTTAACCCGGGACCCAGGCACTGTGAGACAGCAGTGCTAACCCGGGTCCCTGGCGCTGTGAGACAGCAGTGTTTTACCGGGCCCCTGGCACTGTGATACAGCAGTGTTAACCCGGGTCCGAGGCACTGTGAGGCAGCAGTGCTAACCCGGGTCCGAGGCACTGTGAAGCAGCAGTGCTAACCCGGGTCCCTGGCGCTGTGAGACAGCAGTGCTAACCCGGGTCCCTGGCGCTGTGAGACAGCAGTGTTTTACCGGGTCCCTGGCACTGTGAGACAGCAGTGTTAACCCGGGACCCTGGCACTGTGAGACAGCAGTGCTATCACGGGTCTCTGGCACTGTGAGATAGCCGTATTAACTCGGGTCCCTGGCGCTGTGAGACAGCAGTGCTAACCTGGGTCCCTGGCGCTGTGAGTCAGCAGTGTTAACCCGGGTCCCTGGCAGTGTGAGACAGCAGTGTTAACCCGGGTCCCTGGCAGTGTGAGACAGCAGTGTTAACCCAGGTCCCTGGCAGTTTGACACAGCAGTGTAACACGGGTCTCTGGCACTGTGAGGCAGTAGTGTTAGCCCGGATCCCTGACGCTCTGGGACAGCATTGTTAACCCGGGTCCCTGGCACTGTGAGACAGCAGTGTTAATGCGGATGCCTGGCACTGTGAGACAGCAGTGTTAACCCGGGTCCCTGGCACTGTTAGGCAACAGTGTTATCCCGGGTCCCTGGCACTGTGACGCAGCAGTGTTAACCCGGGTTCCTGGCACTGTGATACAGCAGTGTCAACCGGGGTCCCTGGTACTGTGAGACAGCAGTGTTAACCCGGGTCCCTGGCGCTGTGAGACAGCAGTGTTTTACCGGATCCCTGGCACTGTGATACAGCAGTGTTAACCCAGGTCCCTGGCACTGTGCGACAGCAGTGCTAAACCAGGTCCCTTGCAATGTGAGACAGCAGTGTTAACACGGGTCCCTGGCCTGTGAGACAGCAGTGCTAATCCGGGTCCCTGGCACTGTGAGACAGCAGTGTTAACCCGCGTCCCTGGCGCTGTGAGACAGCAGAGCTAACCCGGGTCTCTGGGACTGTGAGGCAGCAGTGGTAACCCGGGTCCCTGGCACAGTGAGACCCAGCAGTGTTAACCCAGGTCCCTGGCGCTGTGAAACAGCAGTGTTAACTCGCGTCCCTGGCACTGTGAGACAGCAGTGTTAACCCAGGTCCCTGGCGCTGTGAGACAGCAGTGTTAACCCGGGTCCCTGGCTCTGTGAGACAGCAGTGTTAATCCGGGTCCCTGGCACTATGAGACAGCAGTGTTAAGCCGGATCCCTGGCACTGTGAGACAGCAGTGTTAACCCGGGTCCCTGGCACTGTGAGGCAGCAGTGTTAACACGGGTCCCTGGTACTCTGAGACAGCAGTGTTAACCCGGGTCCCTGCGCTGAGAGGCAGCAGTGCAAACCAGTAACCTGGCGCTGTGAGACAGCAGTGTTTTACCGGGCCCCTGGCACTGTGATACAGCACTGTTAACCCGGGTCCCTGGCACTGTGAGACAGCAGTGTTAACCCGGGTCCCTGGCGCTGTGAGGCATTAGTGCTAACCCGGGTTCGAGGCACTGTGAAGCAGCAGTGCCAACCCGGGTCCCTGGCGCTGTGAGACAGCTGTGTTAACCCAGGTCACTGGCACTGTGAGACAGCAGTGTTTTACCGGGCCCCTGGCACTGTGATACAGCAGTGTTAACCCGGGTCCCTGGCACTGTGAGACAGCAGAGTTTACCCGGCTCCCTGGCACTGTTAGGCAGCAGTGTTATCCCGGGTCCCTGGCACTGTGACGCAGCAGTGTTAACCCGGGACCCTGGCACTGTGAGACAGCAGTGCTATCACGGGTCTCTGGCAGTGTGAGACAGCAGTGTTAACCCGGGTCCCTGGCGCTGTGAGGCAGCAGTGTTAATCCGGGTCACTGGCGCTGTGAGACAGCAGTGCTAATCCGGGTCCCAGGCACTGTGAGGCAGCAGTGTTAACTTTGGTCCCTGGCACTGTGAGACAGCAGTGTTAACCTTGGTCCCTGGCGTTGTGAGACAGCAGTGTTAACCTTGTTCCCTGGCGCTGTGAGACAGCAGTGCTAACCTGGGTCCCTGGCACTGAGACGGCAGTGTTAACCCGGGTCCCTGGCACTGTGAAACAGCAGTGTTAACCCGGGTACCTGGCACTGTGAGACAGCAGTGTTAACCCGGGTACCTGGCACTGTGAGACAGCAGTGTTCACCCGGGTCCCTGGCACGGTGAGACAGCAGTGTTAACCCGGGTCCCTGGCACGGTGAGACAGCAGTGTTAACCCGGATCCCTGACACTGTGAGACAGCAGTGTTTTACCGGGTCCCTGGCACTGTGAGACAGCAGTGTTAACCCGGATCCCTGGCACTGAGACAGCAATGTTAACCCAGGTGCCTGGCAGTTTGACACAGCAGTGTAACACGGGTCTCTGGCACTGTGAGGCAGTAGTGTTTGCCCGGATCCCTGACGCTCTGGGACAGCAGTGTTAACCCGGGTCCCTGGCACTGTGAGACAGCAGTGTTAACCCGGGTCCCTGGCACTGAGACACCAGTGTTAACCCGGGTCCCTGGCACTGTGAAACAGCAGTGTTAACCCGGGTACCTGGCACTGTGAGACAGCAGTGTTCACCCGGTTCACTGTCACTGTGAGACAGCAGTGTTAACCCGGGTCCCTGGCACAGTGAGACAGCAGTGTTAACCCGGATCCCTGACACTGTGAGACAGCAGTGTTAACCCGGGTCCCTGGCACTGTGAGACAGCAGTGTTTTACCGGGTCCCTGGCACTGTGAGACAGCAGTGTTAACCCGGGTCCCTGGCACTGAGACAGCAATGTTAACCCAGGTGCCTGGCAGTTTGACACAGCAGTGTAACACGGGTCTCTGGCACTGTGAGGCAGTAGTGTTAGCCCGGATCCCTGACGCTCTGGGACAGCATTGTTAACCCGGGTCCCTGGCACTGTGAGACAGCAGTGTTAATGCGGATGCCTGGCACTGTGAGACAGCAGTGTTAACCCGGGTCCCTGGCACTGTTAGGCAACAGTGTTATCCCGGGTCCCTGGCACTGTGACGCAGCAGTGTTAACCCGGGACCCAGGCACTGTGAGACAGCAGTGCTAACCCGGGTCCCTGGCGCTGTGAGACAGCAGTGTTTTACCGGGCCCCTGGCACTGTGATACAGCAGTGTTAACCCGGGTCCCTGGCACTGTGAGACAGCAGTGTTTACCCGGCTCCCTGGCACTGTTAGGCAGCAGTGTTAACCCGGGTCCGAGGCACTGTGAGGCAGCAGTGCTAACCCGGGTCCGAGGCACTGTGAAGCAGCAGTGCTAACCCGGGTCCCTGGCGCTGTGAGACAGCAGTGCTAACCCGGGTCCCTGGCGCTGTGAGACAGCAGTGTTTTACCGGGTCCCTGGCACTGTGAGACAGCAGTGTTAACCCGGGACCCTGGCACTGTGAGACAGCAGTGCTATCACGGGTCTCTGGCACTGTGAGATAGCCGTATTAACTCGGGTCCCTGGCGCTGTGAGACAGCAGTGCTAACCTGGGTCCCTGGCGCTGTGAGTCAGCAGTGTTAACCCGGGTCCCTGGCAGTGTGAGACAGCAGTGTTAACCCGGGTCCCTGGCAGTGTGAGACAGCAGTGTTAACCCAGGTCCCTGGCAGTTTGACACAGCAGTGTAACACGGGTCTCTGGCACTGTGAGGCAGTAGTGTTAGCCCGGATCCCTGACGCTCTGGGACAGCATTGTTAACCCGGGTCCCTGGCACTGTGAGACAGCAGTGTTAATGCGGATGCCTGGCACTGTGAGACAGCAGTGTTAACCCGGGTCCCTGGCACTGTTAGGCAACAGTGTTATCCCGGGTCCCTGGCACTGTGACGCAGCAGTGTTAACCCGGGACCCTGGCACTGTGAGACAGCAGTGCTATCACGGGTCTCTGGCACTGTGAGATAGCCGTGTTAACCCGGGTCCCTGGCGCTGTGAGACAACAGTGTTTTACCGGGCCCCTGGCACTGTGATACAGCAGTGTTAACCCGGGTCCCTGGCGCTGTGAGACAGCAGTGTTAACCCGGGTCCCTGGCGCTGTGAGGCATTAGTGCTAACCCGGGTCCGAGGCACTGTGAAGCAGCAGTGCTAACCCGGGTCCCTGGCGCTGTGAGACAGCAGTGTTAACCCAGGTCACTGGCACTGTGAGACAGCAATGTTAACCCGGGTCCCTGGCAATGTGAGACAGCAGTTTCAAACCAGGTCCCTGGCGATGTGAGGCATTAGTGCTAACCCGGGTCCGAGGCACTGTGAGGCAGCAGTGCTAACCCGGGTCCGAGGCACTGTGAAGCAGCAGTGCTAACCCGGGTCCCTGGCGCTGTGAGACAGCAGTGCTAACCCGGGTCCCTGGCGCTGTGAGACAGCAGTGTTTTACCGGGCCCCTGGCACTGTGAGAGAGCAGTGTTAACCCGGGTCCCTGGCACTGTGAGACAGCAGTGTTTACCCGGCTCCCTGGCACTGTTAGGCAGCATTGTTAACCCGGGTCCGAGGCACTGTGAGGCAGCAGTGCTAACCCGGGTCCGAGGCACTGTGAAGCAGCAGTGCTAACCCGGGTCCCTGGCGCTGTGAGACAGCAGTGCTAACCCGGGTCCCTGGCGCTGTGAGACAGCAGTGTTTTACCGGGTCCCTGGCACTGTGAGACAGCAGTGTTAACCCGGGACCCTGGCACTGTGAGACAGCAGTGCTATCACGGGTCTCTGGCACTGTGAGATAGCCGTATTAACCCGGGTCCCTGGCGCTGTGAGACAGCAGTGTTAACTCGGGTCCCTGGCGCTGTGAGACAGCAGTGCTAACCTGGGTCCCTGGCGCTGTGAGTCAGCAGTGTTAACCCGGGTCCCTGGCAGTGTGAGACAGCAGTGTTAACCCGGGTCCCTGGAAGTGTGAGACAGCAGTGTTAACCCAGGTCCCTGGCACTGTGAGACAGCAGTGTTAACCCGGGTCCCTGGCACTGTGAGACAGCACTGTTAACCCGGGTCCCTGCGCTGAGAGGCAGCAGTGCTAACCAGGACCCTGGCGCTGTGAGACAGCAGTGTTAACCCAGGTCACTGGCGCTGTGAGACAGCAGTGTTAACCCAGGACCCTGGCGCTGTGAGACAACAAAGTTAACCCGGGTCCCTGGCAATGTCAGACAGCAGTTTCAACCCAGGTCCCTGGCGATGTGAGGCATTAGTGCTAACCCGGGTCCGAGGCACTGTGAAGCAGCAGTGCTAACCCGGGTCCCTGGCGCTGTGAGACAGCAGTGCTAACCTGGGTCCCTGGCGCTGTGAGACAGCAGTGTTTTACCGGGCCCCTGGCACTGTGATACAGCAGTGTTAACCCGGGTCCCTGGCACTGTGAGACAGCAGTGTTAACCCGGCTCCCTGGCACTGTTAGGCAGCAGTGTTACCCCGGGTCCCTTGCACTGTTAGGCAGAAGTGCTAACACGGGTCCCTGGCGCTGTGAGACAACAGTGCTAACCCGTGTCCCTGGCGCTGTGAGACAGCAGTGTTTTA
Organism: Scyliorhinus torazame; assembly: GCF_047496885.1. NCBI lineage: Eukaryota > Metazoa > Chordata > Chondrichthyes > Carcharhiniformes > Scyliorhinidae > Scyliorhinus > Scyliorhinus torazame. Next base: position 397,174,972 of record NC_092708.1, on the reverse strand, counting down.
CCGGGCCCCTGGCACTGTGAGAGAGCAGTGTTAACCCGAGTCCCTGGCGCTGCGAGACAGCAGTGTTAACTGGGGTCCGAGGCACTGTGAAGCAGCAGTGCTAACCCGGGTCCCTGGCGCTGTGAGACAGCAGTGCTAACCCGGGTCCCTGGCGCTGTGAGACAGCAGTGTTTTACCGGGCCCCTGGCACTGTGATACAGCAGTGTTAACCCGGGTCCCTGGCACTGTCAGACAGCAGTGTTTACCCGGCTCCCTGGCACTGTTAGGCAGCAGTGTTAACCCGGGTCCCTGGAACTGTGACGCAGCAGTGATAACCCGGGACCCTGGCACTGTGAGACAGCAGTGCTATCACGGGTCTCTGGCACTGTGAGATAGCCGTATTAACCCGGGTCCCTGGCGCTGTGAGACAGCAGTGTTAACTCGGGTCCCTCGCACTGTGAGACAGCAGTGTTAACCCGGGTCCCTGGCGCTGTGAGACAGCAGTGTTAACCCGGGTCCCTGGCAGTGTGAGACAGCAGTGTTAACCCGGGTCCCTGGCAGTGTGAGACAGCAGTGTTAACCCAGTTCCCTGGCACTGTGAGACAGCAGTGTTAACCCGGGTCCCTGGCACTGTGAGACAGCAGTGTTAACCCGGGTCCCTGCGCTGAGAGGCAGCAGTGCTAACCAGGACCCTGGCGCTGTGAGACAGCAGTGTTAACCCAGGTCACTGGCGCTGTGAGACAGCAGTGTTAACCCAGGACCCTGGCGCTGTGAGACAGCAATGTTAACCCGGGTCCCTGGCAATGTCAGACAGCAGTTTCAACCCAGGTCCCTGGCGATGTGAGGCATTAGTGCTAACCCGGGTCCGAGGCACTGTGAAGCAGCAGTGCTAACCCGGGTCCCTGGCGCTGTGAGACAGCAGTGCTAACCCGGGTCCCTGGCGCTGTGAGACAGCAGTGTTTTACCGGGCCCCTGGCACTGTGATACAGCAGTGTTAACCCGGGTCCCTGGCACTGTGAGACAGCAGTGCTAAACCAGGTCCCTTGCAATGTGAGACAGCAGTGTTAACACGGGTCCCTGGCCTGTGAGACAGCAGTGCTAACCCGGGTCCCTGGCACTGTGAGACAGCAGTGTTAACCCGGGTCACTTGCGCTGTGAGACAGCAGTGTTAACTTGGGTCCCTGGCGCTGTGAGGCAGCAGTGTTAATCCGGGTCCCTGGCGCTGTGAGACAGCAGTGCTAATCCGGGTCCCAGGCACTGTGAGGCAGCAGTGTTAACCTTGGTCCCTGGCACTGTGAGACAGCAGTGTTAACCCGGGTCCCTGGCACTGTGAGACAGCAGTGTTAACCTTGGTCCCTGGCGCTGTGAGACAGCAGTGCTAACCTGGGTCCCTGGCACTGAGACAGCAGTGTTAACCCGGGTCCCTGGCACTGTGAGACAGCAGTGTTAACCCGGGTCCCTGGCACTGAGACAGCAATGTTAACCCAGGTGCCTGGCAGTTTGACACAGCAGTGTAACACGGGTCTCTGGCACTGTGAGGCAGTAGTGTTTGCCCGGATCCCTGACGCTCTGGGACAGCAGTGTTAACCCGGGTCCCTGGCACTGTGAGACAGCAGTGTTAACCCGGGTCCCTGGCACTGAGACAGCAGTGTGAACCCGGGTCCCTGGCACTGTGAGACAGCAGTGTTAACCCGGGTACCTGGCACTGTGAGACAGCAGTGTTCACCCGGTTCACTGTCACTGTGAGACAGCAGTGTTAACCCGGGTCCCTGGCACGGTGAGACAGCAGTGTTAACCCGGATCCCTGACACTGTGAGACAGCAGTGTTAACCCGGGTCCCTGGCACTGTGAGACAGCAGTGTTAACCCGGGTCCCTGGCACTGAGACAGCAATGTTAACCCAGGTGCCTGGCAGTTTGACACAGCAGTGTAACACGGGTCTCTGGCACTGTGAGGCAGTAGTGTTAGCCCGGATCCCTGACGCTCTGGGACAGCAGTGTTAACCCGGGTCCCTGGCACTGTGAGACAGCAGTGTTAATGCGGATGCCTGGCACTGTGAGACAGCAGTGTTAACCCGGGTCCCTGGCACTGTTAGGCAGCAGTGTTATCCCGGGTCCCTGGCACTGTGACGCAGCAGTGTTAACCCGGGACCCTGGCACTGTGAGACAGCAGTGCTATCACGGGTCTCTGGCACTGTGAGATAGCCGTGTTAACCCGGGTCCCTGGCGCTGTGAGACAGCAGTGTTAACCCGGGTCCCTGGCGCTGTGAGGCATTAGTGCTAACCCGGGTCCGAGGCACTGTGAGGCAGCAGTGCTAACCCGGGTCCGAGGCACTGTGAAGCAGCAGTGCTAACCCGGGTCCCTGGCGCTGTGAGACAGCAGTGCTAACCCGGGTCCCTGGCGCTGTGAGACAGCAGTGTTTTACCGGGCCCCTGGCACTGTGATACAGCAGTGTTAACCCGGGTCCCTGGCACTGTGAGACAGCAGTGTTTACCCGGCTCCCTGGCACTGTTAGGCAGCAGTGTTAACCCGGGTCCGAGGCACTGTGAGGCAGCAGTGCTAACCCGGGTCCGAGGCACTGTGAAGCAGCAGTGCTAACCCGGGTCCCTGGCGCTGTGAGACAGCAGTGCTAACCCGGGTCCCTGGCGCTGTGAGACAGCAGTGTTTTACTGGGTCCCTGGCACTGTGAGACAGCAGTGTTAACCCGGGACCCTGGCACTGTGAGACAGCAGTGCTATCACGGGTCTCTGGCACTGTGAGATAGCCGTATTAACCCGGGTCCCTGGCGCTGTGAGACAGCAGTGTTAACTCGGGTCCCTGGCGCTGTGAGACAGCAGTGCTAACCTGGGTCCCTGGCGCTGTGAGTCAGCAGTGTTAACCCGGGTCCCTGGCAGTGTGAGACAGCAGTGTTAACCCGGGTCCCTGGCAGTGTGAGACAGCAGTGTTAACCCAGGTCCCTGGCACTGTGAGACAGCAGTGTTAACCCGGGTCCCTGGCACTGTGAGACAGCAGTGTTAACCCGGGTCCCTGCGCTGAGAGGCAGCAGTGCTAACCAGGACCCTGGCGCTGTGAGACAGCAGTGTTAACCCAGGTCACTGGCGCTGTGAGACAGCAGTGTTAACCCAGGACCCTGGCGCTGTGAGACAGCAAAGTTAACCCGGGTCCCTGGCAATGTCAGACAGCAGTTTCAACCCAGGTCCCTGGCGATGTGAGGCATTAGTGCTAACCCGGGTCCGAGGCACTGTGAAGCAGCAGTGCTAACCCGGGTCCCTGGCGCTGTGAGACAGCAGTGCTAACCTGCGTCCCTGGCGCTGTGAGACAGCAGTGTTTTACCGGGCCCCTGGCACTGTGATACAGCAGTGTTAACCCGGGTCCCTGGCACTGTGAGACAGCAGTGTTAACCCGGGTCCCTGGCACTGTGAAGCAGCAGTGTTACCCCGGGTCCCTTGCACTGTTAGGCAGAAGTGCTAACACGGGTCCCTGGCGCTGTGAGACAACAGTGCTAACCCGTGTCCCTGGCGCTGTGAGACAGCAGTGTTTTACCGGGCCCCTGGCACTGTGAGAGAGCAGTGTTAACACGAGTCCCTGGCGCTGCGAGACAGCAGTGTTAACCCGGGTCCGAGGCACTGTGAAGCAGCAGTGCTAACCCGGGTCCCTGGCGCTGTGAGACAGCAGTGCTAACCCGGGTCCCTGGCGCTGTGAGACAGCAGTGTTTTACCGGGCCACTGGCACTGTGATACAGCAGTGTTAACCCGGGTCCCTGGCACTGTCAGACAGCAGTGTTTACCCGGCTCCCTGGCACTGTTAGGCAGCAGTGTTAACCCGGGTCCCTGGCACTGTGACGCAGCAGTGTTAACCCGGGACCCTGGCACTGTGAGACAGCAGTGCTATCACGGGTCTCTGGCACTGTGAGATAGCCGTATTAACCCGGGTCCCTGGCGCTGTGAGACAGCAGTGTTAACTCGGGTCCCTGGCGCTGTGAGACAGCAGTGTTAACCCGGGTCCCTGGCAGTGTGAGACAGCAGTGTTAACCCGGGTCCCTGGCAGTGTGAGACAGCAGTGTTAACCCAGGTCCCTGGCACTGTGAGACAGCAGTGTTAACCCGGGTCACTGGCGCTGTGAGACAGCAGTGTTAACCCAGGACCCTGGCGCTGTGAGACAGCATTGTTAACCCAGGTCCCTGGCAATGTCAGACAGCAGTTTCAACCCAGGTCCCTGGCGATGTGAGGCATTAGTGCTAACCCGGGTCCGAGGCACTGTGAAGCAGCAGTGCTAACCCGGGTCCCTGGCGCTGTGAGACAGCAGTGCTAACCCGGGTCCCTGGCGCTGTGAGACAGCAGTGGTTTACCGGGCCCCTGGCACTGTGATACAGCAGTGTTAACCCGGGTCCCTGGCACTGTGAGACAGCAGTGTTAACCCGGGTCCCTGGTGCTGTGAGACAGCAGTGTTTTACCGGGTCCCTGGCACTGTGATACAGCAGTGTTAACCCGGGTCCCTGGCACTGTGCGACAGCAGTGCTAAACCAGGTCCCTTGCAATGTGAGACAGCAGTGTTAACACGGGTCCCTGGCCTGTGAGACAGCAGTGCTAACCCGGGTCCCTGGCACTGTGAGACAGCAGTGTTAACCCGGGTCACTTGCGCTGTGAGACAGCAGTGTTAACCCGGGTCCCTGGCGCTGTGAGGCAGCAGTGTTAATCCGGGTCCCTGGCACTGTGAGGCAGCAGTGTTAACCTTGGTCCCTGGCACTGTGAGACAGCAGTGTTAACCCGGGTCCCTGGCACTGTGAGACAGCAGTGTTAACCTTGGTCCCTGGCGCTGTGAGGCAGCAGTGTTAACCTTGGTCCCTGGCGCTGTGAGACAGCAGTGCTAACCTGGGTCCCTGGCACTGAGACAGCAGTGTTAACCCGGGTCCCTGGCACTGTGAAACAGCAGTGTTAACCCGGGTACCTGGCACTGTGAGACAGCAGTGTTCACCCGGGTCACTGTCACTGTGAGACAGCAGTGTTAACCCGGGTCCCTGGCACGGTGAGACAGCAGTGTTAACCCGGATCCCTGACACTGTGAGACAGCAGTGTTAACCCGGGTCCCTGGCACTGTGAGACAGCAGTGTTAACCCGGGTCCCTGGCACTGAGACAGCAATGTTAACGCAGGTGCCTGGCAGTTTCACACAGCAGTGTAACACGGGTCTCTGGCACTGTTAGGCAGTAGTGTTAGCCCGGATCCCTGACGCTCTGGGACAGCAGTGTTAACCCAGGTCCCTGGCACTGTGAGACAGCAGTGTTAATGCGGATGCCTGGCACTGTGAGACAGCAGTGTTAACCCGGGTCCCTGGCGCTGTGAGCCAGCAGTGCGAACCCGCGTCCCTGGCACTGTGAGACAGCAGTGTTTACCCGGATCCCTGGCACTGTGAGACAGCAGTGTTAACCCGGGTCCCTGGCACTGTGAGACAGCAGTGTTAACCCGGGTCCCTGGCACTGTGAGACAGCAGTGGTAACACGGGTCCCTGGCGCTCTGAGACAGCAGTGCTAACCCGGGTGTCTGGCACTGTGAGACAGCAGTGTTAACCCGGATCCCTGGCACTGTGAGACAGCAGTGTTAACACGGGTCCCTGGTCCTCTGAGACAGCAGTGTTAACCCGGGTCCCTAGCGCTGAGAGGCAGCAGTGCTAACCAGGACCCTGGCGCTGTGAGACAGCAGTGTTAACCCAGGTCACTGGCACTGTGAGTCAGCAGTGTTAACCTAGGTCACTGGCACTGTGAGACAGCAGTGTCAACCCCGGTCCCTGGCAATGTGAGACAGCAGTTTCAACCCAGGTCCCTGGCGATGTGAGGCATTAGTGATAACCCGGGTCCGAGGCACTGTGAAGCAGCAGTGCTAACCGGGGTCCCTGGCGCTGTGAGACAGCAGTGCTAACCCGGGTCCCTGGCGCTGTGAGACAGCAGTGTTAACACGGGTCCCTGGTCCTCTGAGACAGCAGTGTTAACCCGGGTCCCTAGCGCTGAGAGGCAGCAGTGTTAACCCAGGTCACTGGCACTGTGAGGCAGCAGTGTTAACCTGGGTCCCTGGCACTGTGAGACAGCAGTGTTAACCCGGGTCCCTGGCACTGTGAGACAGCAGTGTTAACCCGAGTCCCTGGCGCTGTGAGACAGCAGTGGTAACCCGGGTCCCTGGCGCTGTGAGACAGCAGTGTTAACCCGAGTCCCTGGCGCTGTGAGACAGCAGTATTTTACCGGGTCCCTGGCACTGTGAGACAGCAGTGTTAACCCGGGTCCCTGGCACTGTCAGACCGCAGTGCTAACCCGGGTCCCTGGCACTGTGAGACAGCAGTGCTAATCCGGGTCCCAGGCACTGTGAGGCTGCAGTGTTAACATTGGTCCCTGGCACTGTGAGACAGCAGTGTTAACCTTGGTCCCTGGCGCTGTGAGACAGCAGTGTTAACCCGGGTCCCTGGCACTGTGAAACAGCAGTGTTAACCCGGGTACATGGCACTGAGACAGCAGTGTTAACCCGGGTCCCTGGCACTGTGAGACAGCAGTGTTAACCCGGGTACCTGGCACTGTGAGACAGCAGTGTTCACCCGGGTCACTGTCGCTGTGAGACAGCAGTGTTAACCCGGGTCCCTGGCACTGTGAGACGGCAGTGTTAACCTTGGTCCCTGGCGCTGTGAGACAGCAGTGTTAACCCGGGTCCCTGGCACTGTGAAACAGCAGTGTTAACCCGGGTACATGGCACTGAGACAGCAGTGTTAACCCGGGTCCCTGGCACTGTGAAACAGCAGTGTTCACCCGGGTACCTGGCACTGTGAGACAGCAGTGTTCACCCGGATCACTGTCGCTGTGAGACAGCAGTGTTAACCCGGGTCTTTGGCACGGTGAGACAGCAGTGTTAACCCGGATCCCTGACACTGTGAGACAGCAGTGTTAACCCGGGTCCCTGGCACTGAGACAGCAGTGTTAACCCGGGTCCCTGGCACTGAGACAGCAATGTTAACCCAGGTGCCTGGCAGTTTGACACAGCAGTGTAACACGGGTCTCTGGCACTGTGAGGCAGTAGTATTAGCCCGGATCCCTGACGCTCTGGGACAGCAGTGTTAACCCGGGTCCCTGGCACTGTGAGACAGCAGTGTTAATGCGGATGCCTGGCACTGTGAGACAGCAGTGTTAACCCGGGTCCCTGGCGCTGTGAGCCAGCAGTGCGAACCCGCGTCCAAGGCACTGAGACAGCAGTGCTAACCCGGATCCCTGGTACTCTGAGACAGCAGTGTTAACCCGGGTCCCTGGCGCTGAGAGGCAGCAGTGTTAACCCAGGTCACTGGCACTGTGAGGCAGCAGTGTTAACCTAGGTCACTGGCACTGTGAGACAGCAGTGTTAACCCGGGTCACTGTCACTGTGAGACAGCAGTGTTAACCCGGGTCCCTGGCACGGTGAGACAGCAGTGTTAACCCGGATCCCAGACACTGTGAGACAGCAGTGTTAACCCGGGTCCCTGGCACTGAGACAGCAATGTTAACCCAGGTGCCTGGCAGTTTGACACAGCAGTGTAACACGGGTCTCTGGCACTGTGAGGCAGTAGTATTAGCCCGGATCCCTGACGCTCTGGGACAGCAGTGTTAACCCGCGTCCCTGGCACTGTGAGACAGCAGTGCTAACCCGGATCCCTGGCACTGAGAGACAGCAGTGTTAACCCGGGTCCCTGGCACTCTGAGACAGCAGTGTTAACCCGGGTCCCTGCGCTGAGAGGCAGCAGTGCTAACCAGGACCCTGGCGCTGTGAGACAGCAGTGTTAACCCAGGTCACTGGCGCTGTGAGACAGCAGTGTTAACCCAGGACCCTGGCGCTGTGAGACAGCAATGTTAACCCGGGTCCCTGGCAATGTCAGACAGCAGTTTCAACCCAGGTCCCTGGCGATGTGAGGCATTAGTGCTAACCCGGGTCCGAGGCACTGTGAAGCAGCAGTGCTAACCCGGGTCCCTGGCGCTGTGAGACAGCAGTGCTAACCCGGGTCCCTGGCGCTGTGAGACAGCAGTGTTTTACCGGGCTCCTGGCACTGTGATACAGCAGTGTTAACCCGGGTCCCTGGCAGTGTGAGACAGCAGTGTTTTACCGGGTCCCTGGTACTATGATACAGCAGTGTTAACCCGGGTCCCTGGCACTGTGCGACAGCAGTGCTAAACCAGGTCCCTTGCAATGTGAGACAGCAGTGTTAACACGGGTCCCTGGCCTGTGAGACAGCAGTGCTAACCCGGGTCCCTGGCACTGTGAGACAGCAGTGTTAACCCGGGTCACTTGCGCTGTGAGACAGCAGTGTTAACCCCGGTCCCTGGCGCTGTGAGGCAGCAGTGTTAATCCGGGTCCCTGGCGCTGTGAGACAGCAGTGCTAATCCGGGTCCCAGGCACTGTGAGGCAGCAGTGTTAACCTTAGTCCCTGGCACTGTGAGACAGCAGTGTTAACCCGGGTCCCTGGCACTGTGAGACAGCAGTGTTAACCTTGGTCCCTGGCGCTGTGAGACAGCAGTGTTAACCTTGGTCCCTGGCGCTGTGAGACAGCAGTGCTAACCTGGGTCCCTGGCACTGAGACAGCAGTGTTAACCCGGGTCCCTGGCACTGTGAAACAGCAGTGTTAACCCGGGTACCTGGCACTGTGAGACAGCAGTGTTCACCCGGGTCACTGTCACTGTGAGACAGCAGTGTTAACCCGGGTCCCTGGCACGGTGAGACAGCAGTGTTAACCCGGATCCCTGACACTGTGAGACAGCAGTGTTAACCCGGGTCCCTGGCACTGTGAGACAGCAGTGTTAACCCGGGTCCCTGGCACTGAGACAGCAATGTTAACCCAGGTGCCTGGCAGTTTGACACAGCAGTGTAACACGGGTCTCTGGCAATGTGAGGCAGTAGTGTTAGCCCGGATCCCTGACGCTCTGGGACAGCAGTGTTAACCCGAGTCCCTGGCACTGAGACAGCAGTGTTAATGCGGATGCCTGGCACTGTGAGACAGCAGTGTTAACCCGGGTCCCTGGCGCTATGAGCCAGCAGTGCGAACCCGCGTCCCTGGCACTGTGAGACAGCAGTGTTTACCCGGATCCCTGGCACTGTGAGACAGCAGTGTTAACCCGGGTCCCTGGCACTGTGAGACAGCAGTGGTAACACGGGTCCCTGGCGCTGTGAGACAGCAGTGCTAACCCGGGTCTCTGGCACTGTGAGACAGCAGTGTTAACCCGGATCCCTGGCACTGTGAGACAGCAGTGTCAACACGGGTCCCTGGTCCTCTGAGACAGCAGTGTTAACCCGGGTCCCTGGCGCTGAGAGGCAGCAGTGCTAACCAGGACCCTGGCGCTGTGTGACAGTAGTGTTAACCCAGGTCACTGGCACTGTGAGGCAGCAGTGTTAACCTAGGTCACTGGCACTGTGAGACAGCAGTGTTAACCCCGGTCCCTGGCAATGTGAGACAGCAGTTTCAACCCAGGTCCCTGGCGATGTGAGGCATTAGTGCTAACCCGGGTCCGAGGCACTGTGAGGCAGCAGTGCTAACCGGGGTCCCTGGCGCTGTGAGACAGCAGTGCTAACCCGGGTCCTTGGCGCTGTGAGACAGCAGTGTTTTACCGGGTCCCTGGCACTGTGAGACAGCAGTGCTAACCCGGGTCCCTGGCACTGTGAGACAGCAGTGCTAATCCGGGTCCCAGGCACTGTGAGGCAGCAGTGTTAACCGGGGTCCCTGGCGCTGTGAGACAGCAGTGCTAACCCGGGTCCTTGGCGCTGTGAGACAGCAGTGTTAACCCGAGTCCCTGGCGCTGTGAGACAGCAGTGTTTTACCGGGTCCCTGGCACTGTGAGACAGCAGTGTTAACCTTGTTCCCTGGCGCTGTGAGACAGCAGTGTTAACCCGAGTCCCTGGCGCTGTGAGACAGCAGTGTTTTACCGGGTCCCTGGCACTGTGAGACAGCAGTGCTAACCCGGGTCCCTGGCACTGTGAGACAGCAGTGCTAATCCGGGTCCCAGGCACTGTGAGGCAGCAGTGTTAACCTTGGTCCCTGGCACTGTGAGACAGCAGTGTTAACCTTGGTCCCTGGCGCTGTGAGACAGCAGTGTTAACCTTGGTCCCTGGCGCTGTGAGACAGCAGTGTTAACCCGGGTCCCTGGCACTGTGAAACAGCAGTGTTAACCCGGGTACCTGGCACTGAGACAGCAGTGTTAACCCGGGTCCCTGGCACTGTGAAACAGCAGTGTTAACCCGGGTACCTGCCACTGAGACAGCAGTGTTAACCCGGGTACCTGGCACTGTGAGACAGCAGTGTTCACCCGGGTCACTGTCACTGTGAGACAGCAGTGTTAACCCGGGTCCCTGGCACGGTGAGACAGCAGTGTTAACCCGGATCCCAGACACTGTGAGACAGCAGTGTTAACCCGGGTCCCTGGCACTGAGACAGCAATGTTAACCCAGGTGCCTGGCAGTTTGACACAGCAGTGTAACACGGGTCTCTGGCACTGTGAGGCAGTAGTATTAGCCCGGATCCCTGACGCTCTGGGACAGCAGTGTTAACCCGCGTCCCTGGCACTGTGAGACAGCAGTGCTAACCCGGATCCCTGGCACTGAGAGACAGCAGTGTTAACCCGGGTCCCTGGCACTCTGAGACAGCAGTGTTAACCCGGGTCGCTGGCGCTGAGAGGCAGCAGTGCTAACCAGGACCCTGGCGCTGTTAGACAGCAGTGTTAACCCAGGTCACTGGCACTGTGAGGCAGCAGTGTTAACCTAGGTCACTGGCACTGTGAGACAGCAGTGTTAACCCGGGTCCCTGGCAATGTGAGACAGCAGTTTCAACCCAGGTCCCTGGCGATGTGAGGCATTATTGCTAACCCGGGTCCGAGGCACTGTGAGGCAGCAGTGCTAACCGGGGTCCCTGGCGCTGTGAGACCGCAGTGCTAACCCGGGTCCCTGGCGCTGTGAGACAGCAGTGTTTTACCGGGTCCCTGGCACTGTGAGACAGCAGTGTTAACCCGGGTCCCTGGCACTGTGAGACAGCAGTGCTAATCCGGGTCCCAGGCACTGTGAGGCAGCAGTGTTAACCTTGGTCCCTGGCACTGTGAGACAGCAGTGTTAACCCGGGTCCCTGGCACTGTGAGACAGCAGTGTTAACCCGGGTCCCTGGCACTGTGAAACAGCAGTGTTAACCCGGGTACCTGGCACAATGAGGCAGCAGTGTTAACCCGGATCCCTGACGCTGTGAGACAGCAGTGTTAACCCGGGTCCTGGCGCTGTGAGACAGCAGTGCGAACTCGCCTCCCTGGCACTGTGAGGCACCAGTGTTTACCCGGATCCCTGGCACTGTGAGACACCGGTGTTAATCCGGATCCCTGACACTGTGAGACAGCAGTGTTACCCGGGTCCCTGGCGCTGTGAGACAGCAGTGCTATCAAGGTCTCTGGCACTGTGAGATAGCCGTGTTAACCCGGGTCCCTGGCGCTGTCAGACAGCAGTGTTAACCCGGGTCCCTGGTACTGTGAGACAGCAGTGTTAACCCGGATCCCTGACACTGTGAGACAGCAGTGTTAACCCGGGTCCCTGGCACTGTGAGACAGCAGTGTTAACCCGGGTCCCTGGCACTGAGACAGCAATGTTAACCCAGGTGCCTGGCAGTTTGACACAGCAGTGTAACACGGGTCTCTGGCAATGTGAGGCAGTAGTGTTAGCCCGGATCCCTGACGCTCTGGGACAGCAGTGTTAACCCGAGTCCCTGGCACTGTGAGACAGCAGTGGTAACACGGGTCCCTGGCGCTGTGAGACAGCAGTGCTAACCCGGGTCTCTGGCACTGTGAGACAGCAGTGTTAACCCGGATCCCTGGCACTGTGAGACAGCAGTGTCAACACGGGTCCCTGGTCCTCTGAGACAGCAGTGTTAACCCGGGTCCCTGGCGCTGAGAGGCAGCAGTGCTAACCAGGACCCTGGCGCTGTGTGACAGTAGTGTTAACCCAGGTCACTGGCACTGTGAGGCAGCAGTGTTAACCTAGGTCACTGGCACTGTGAGACAGCAGTGTTAACCCCGGTCCCTGGCAATGTGAGACAGCAGTTTCAACCCAGGTCCCTGGCGATGTGAGGCATTAGTGCTAACCCGGGTCCGAGGCACTGTGAGGCAGCAGTGCTAACCGGGGTCCCTGGCGCTGTGAGACAGCAGTGCTAACCCGGGTCCTTGGCGCTGTGAGACAGCAGTGTTTTACCGGGTCCCTGGCACTGTGAGACAGCAGTGCTAACCCGGGTCTCTGGCACTGTGAGACAGCAGTGCTAATCCGGGTCCCAGGCACTGTGAGGCAGCAGTGTTAACCGGGGTCCCTGGCGCTGTGAGACAGCAGTGCTAACCCGGGTCCTTGGCGCTGTGAGACAGCAGTGTTAACCCGAGTCCCTGGCGCTGTGAGACAGCAGTGTTTTACCGGGTCCCTGGCACTGTGAGACAGCAGTGTTAACCTTGTTCCCTGGCGCTGTGAGACAGCAGTGTTAACCCGAGTCCCTGGCGCTGTGAGACAGCAGTGTTTTACCGGGTCCCTGGCACTGTGAGACAGCAGTGCTAACCCGGGTCCCTGGCACTGTGAGACAGCAGTGCTAATCCGGGTCCCAGGCACTGTGAGGCAGCAGTGTTAACCTTGGTCCCTGGCACTGTGAGACAGCAGTGTTAACCTTGGTCCCTGGCGCTGTGAGACAGCAGTGTTAACCTTGGTCCCTGGCGCTGTGAGACAGCAGTGTTAACCCGGGTCCCTGGCACTGTGAAACAGCAGTGTTAACCCGGGTACCTGGCACTGAGACAGCAGTGTTAACCCGGGTCCCTGGCACTGTGAAACAGCAGTGTTAACCCGGGTACCTGCCACTGAGACAGCAGTGTTAACCCGGGTACCTGGCACTGTGAGACAGCAGTGTTCACCCGGGTCACTGTCACTGTGAGACAGCAGTGTTAACCCGGGTCCCTGGCACGGTGAGACAGCAGTGTTAACCCGGATCCCAGACACTGTGAGACAGCAGTGTTAACCCGGGTCCCTGGCACTGAGACAGCAATGTTAACCCAGGTGCCTGGCAGTTTGACACAGCAGTGTAACACGGGTCTCTGGCACTGTGAGGCAGTAGTATTAGCCCGGATCCCTGACGCTCTGGGACAGCAGTGTTAACCCGCGTCCCTGGCACTGTGAGACAGCAGTGCTAACCCGGATCCCTGGCACTGAGAGACAGCAGTGTTAACCCGGGTCCCTGGCACTCTGAGACAGCAGTGTTAACCCGGGTCGCTGGCGCTGAGAGGCAGCAGTGCTAACCAGGACCCTGGCGCTGTTAGACAGCAGTGTTAACCCAGGTCACTGGCACTGTGAGGCAGCAGTGTTAACCTAGGTCACTGGCACTGTGAGACAGCAGTGTTAACCCGGGTCCCTGGCAATGTGAGACAGCAGTTTCAACCCAGGTCCCTGGCGATGTGAGGCATTATTGCTAACCCGGGTCCGAGGCACTGTGAGGCAGCAGTGCTAACCGGGGTCCCTGGCGCTGTGAGACCGCAGTGCTAACCCGGGTCCCTGGCGCTGTGAGACAGCAGTGTTTTACCGGGTCCCTGGCACTGTGAGACAGCAGTGTTAACCCGGGTCCCTGGCACTGTGAGACAGCAGTGCTAATCCGGGTCCCAGGCACTGTGAGGCAGCAGTGTTAACCTTGGTCCCTGGCACTGTGAGACAGCAGTGTTAACCCGGGTCCCTGGCACTGTGAGACAGCAGTGTTAACCCGGGTCCCTGGCACTGTGAAACAGCAGTGTTAACCCGGGTACCTGGCACAATGAGGCAGCAGTGTTAACCCGGATCCCTGACGCTGTGAGACAGCAGTGTTAACCCGGGTCCTGGCGCTGTGAGACAGCAGTGCGAACTCGCCTCCCTGGCACTGTGAGGCACCAGTGTTTACCCGGATCCCTGGCACTGTGAGACACCGGTGTTAATCCGGATCCCTGACACTGTGAGACAGCAGTGTTACCCGGGTCCCTGGCGCTGTGAGACAGCAGTGCTATCAAGGTCTCTGGCACTGTGAGATAGCCGTGTTAACCCGGGTCCCTGGCGCTGTCAGACAGCAGTGTTAACCCGGGTCCCTGGTACTGTGAGACAGCAGTGTTAACCCGTGTCCGTGGCACTGTAAGACAGCAGTGTTAACCCGGGTCCCTGGCACTGTGAGACAGCAGTGTTAACCCGAGACCCTGGCACTGTGAGACGGCAGTGTTAACCCGGGTCCCTGGCGCTGTGAGACAGCAGTTTTAACCTTCGTCCCTGGCACTGTTAGACAGCAGTATTAACCCGGGTCCCTGGCGCTGTGAGACAGCAGTTTTAACCTTCGTTCCTGGCACTGTGAGACCCAGCAGTGTTAACCCAGGTCCCTGGCACTGTGAGACAGCAGTGTTAACCCGGGTCCCTGGCACTGTGAGACAGCAGTGCTAATCCGGGTCCCAGGCACTGTGAGGCAGCAGTGTTAACCTTGGTCCCTGGCACTGTGAGACAGCAGTGTTAACCCGGGTCCCTGGCACTGTGAGACAGCAGTGTTAACCCGGGTCCCTGGCACTGTGAAACAGCAGTGTTAACCCGGGTACCTGGCACAATGAGGCAGCAGTGTTAACCCGGATCCCTGACGCTGTGAGACAGCAGTGTTAACCCGGGTCCTGGCGCTGTGAGACAGCAGTGCGAACTCGCCTCCCTGGCACTGTGAGGCACCAGTGTTTACCCGGATCCCTGGCACTGTGAGACAGCGGTGTTAATCCGGATCCCTGACACTGTGAGACAGCAGTGTTACCCGGGTCCCTGGCGATGTGAGACAGCAGTGCTATCAAGGTCTCTGGCACTGTGAGATAGCCGTGTTAACCCGGGTCCCTGGCGCTGTCAGACAGCAGTGTTAACCCGGGTCCCTGGTACTGTGAGACAGCAGTGTTAACCCGTGTCCGTGGCACTGTAAGACAGCAGTGTTAACCCGGGTCCCTGGCACTGTGAGACAGCAGTGTTAACCCGAGACCCTGGCACTGTGAGACGGCAGTGTTAACCCGGGTCCCTGGCGCTGTGAGACAGCAGTTTTAACCTTCGTCCCTGGCACTGTTAGACAGCAGTATTAACCCGGGTCCCTGGCGCTGTGAGACAGCAGTTTTAACCTTCGTTCCTGGCACTGTGAGACCCAGCAGTGTTAACCCAGGTCCCTGGCACTGTGAGACAGCAGTGCTAACCCGGGTCCCTGGCACTGTGAGACAGCAGTGTTAACTCGGGTCCCTGGCGCTGTGAGACAGCAGTGTTAACCCGGGTCCCTGGCACTGTGAGACGGCAGTGCTAACACGGGGCCCTGGCAGCAGTGTTAACCCACGTCACTGGCCCTGTGAGGCAGCAGTGTTAACCAAGTCACTGGCGCTGTGAGACAGCAGTGTTAACCCGGGGGTCCCTGGCACTGTGAGACAGCAGTGTTAACCCGGGGGTCCCTGGCACTCTGAGACAGCAGTGTTAACCTGGGGGTCCCTGGCACTTTGAGACAGCAGTGTTAACCCCCGTCCAATGCACTGTGAGGCAGCAGTGTTAACCCGGATCCCTGGCACTGACAGACAGCAGGGTTAACCCGAGTCCCTGGCACTCTGAGACAGCAGTGCTAACCCGGGTCTCTGGCACTGTGAGACAGCAGTGTTAACACGGGTCCCTTGCACTGTGAGGGAGCAGTGCTAACCCGGGTTCCTGACACTGTGAGGCAGCAGTAGTAACCCGCGTCCATGGCACTGTGAGGCAGCAGTGTTAACCCGGATCCCTGGCACTGTGAGACAGCAGTGTAAACCCGGGTCCCTGGCACTGTGAGGCAGCAGTGTTAACCCGGATCCCTGGCACTGTGAGACAGCAGTGTTAACCCGGGTCCCTGGCACTGTGAGACAGCAGTGCTAACCCGGGTCTCTGGCACTGTGAGACAGCAGTGTTAACCCAGGTCCCTGGCGCTGTGAGACAGCAGTTCTAACACAGGTCCCTGGCACTGTGAGGCAGCAGTGTTAACCCAGGTCCCTGGCACTGTGAGACAGCAGTGTTAACCCGCGTCCAATGCACTGTGAGGCAGCAGTGTTAACCCGGATCCCTGGCACTGACAGACAGCAGTGCTAACCCGGGTCTCTGGCACTGTGAGACAGCAGTGTTAACCCAGGTCCCTGGCACTGTGAGACAGCAGTTCTAACACAGGTCCCTGGCACTGTGAGGCAGCAGTGTTAACCCAGGTCCCTGGCACTGTGAGACAGCAGTTCTAACACAGGTCCCTGGCACTGTGAGGCAGCAGTGTTAACCCGGGTCCCTGGCACTGTGAGACAGCAGTGTTAGCCCGGGTTCCTGGCACTGAGACGGCAGTGTTAACCCGGGTCCCTGGCACTGTGAGACAGCAGTGTTAATCCGTGTCTCTGGCGCTGTGAGACAGCAGTGTTAAACCGGGTCCCTGGCACTGTGAGACAGCAGTGTTAACCCGGGTCCCTGGCACTGTGATACAGCAGTGTTAACCCGGGTCCCTGGCTCTGTGAGTCAGCAGTGTTAACCCGGGTCTCTGGCACTGTGAAACAGCAGTGTTAACCCAGGTCCCTGGCACTGTGAGACAGCAGTTCTAACACAGGTCCCTGGCACTGTGAGGCAGCAGTGTTAACCCAGGTCCCTGGCACTGTGAGACAGCAGTTCTAACACAGGTCCCTGGCACTGTGAGACAGCAGTGTTAGCCCGGGTCCCTGGCACTGAGACAGCAGTGTTAACCCGGGACCCTGGCACTGTGAGACAGCAGTGCTAACCCGGGTCCCTGGCACTGTGAGACAGCAGTGTTAATCCGTGTCTCTGGCGCTGTGAGACAGCAGTGTTAAACCGGGTCCCTGGCACTGTGAGACAGCAATGTTAACCCAGGTGCCTGGCAGTTTGACACAGCAGTGTTAACACGGGTCTCTGGCACTGTGAGGCAGCAGTGTTAGCCCGGATCCCTGACGCTCTGGGACAGCAGTGTTAACCCGGGTCCCTGGCACTGTGTGACAACAGTGTTAACCCGGGTCCCTGGCACTGTGAGACAGCAGTGTTAACCCGGGTCCCTGGCACTGTGAGGCAGCAGTGTTAACCCAGGTCCCTGGCGCTGTGAGACAGCAGTGTTAACCCGGTTCCCTGGCACTGTGAGACAGCAGTGTTAATCCGTGTCCCTGGCGCTGTGAGACAGCAGTGTTAACCCGGGGGTCCCTGGCACTTCGAGGCAGCAGTGTTAATCCGCGTCCATGGCACTGTGAGGCAGCAGTGTTAACCCGGATCCCTGGCACTGTGAGACAGCAGTGTTAACCCGGGTCCCTAGCACTGTGAGACAGCAGTGTTAATCCGTGTCCCTGGCGCTGTGAGACAGCAGTGTTAACCCGGGTCCCTGGCACTGTGAGGCAGCAGTGTTAACCCGGGGGTCCCTTGCACTTCGAGGCAGCAGTGTTAACCCGGGTCCCTGGCACTGTGAGACAGCAGTGTTAACCCGCGTCCATGGCACTGTGAGGCAGCAGTGTTAACCCGGGTCCCTGTCACTGTGAGACAGCAGTGTTAACACGGGTCCCTGGCACTGTGAGGCAGCAGTGTTAACCCGGGTCCCTGGCACTGAGACAGCAGTGTTAACCCGGGTCCCTGTCACTGTGAGACAGCAGTGTTAACACGGGTCCCTGGCACTGTCAGGCAGCAGTGTTAACCCGGGTCCCTGTCACTGTGAGACAGCAGTGTTAACCCGGGTCCTGGCGCTGTGAGACAGCAGTGCGAACTCGCCTCCCTGGCACTGTGAGGCACCAGTGTTTACCCGGATCCCTGGCACTGTGAGACAGCGGTGTTAATCCGGATCCCTGACACTGTGAGACAGCAGTGTTACCCGGGTCCCTGGCGCTGTGAGACAGCAGTGCTATCAAGGTCTCTGGCACTGTGAGATAGCCGTGTTAACCCGGGTCCCTGGCGCTGTCAGACAGCAGTGTTAACCCGGGTCCCTGGTACTGTGAGACAGCAGTGTTAACCCGTGTCCGTGGCACTGTAAGACAGCAGTGTTAACCCGGGTCCCTGGCACTGTGAGACAGCAGTGTTAACCCGAGACCCTGGCACTGTGAGACGGCAGTGTTAACCCGGGTCCCTGGCGCTGTGAGACAGCAGTTTTAACCTTCGTCCCTGGCACTGTTAGACAGCAGTATTAACCCGGGTCCCTGGCGCTGTGAGACAGCAGTTTTAACCTTCGTTCCTGGCACTGTGAGACAGGAGTGTTAACCCAGGTCCCTGGCACTGTGACACAGCAGTGTTAACCCGGGTCCCATGTACTGTGAGACAGCAGTGTTAACCCGGGTCCATGGCACTGTGAGACAGCAGTGTTAACCCGCGTCCCTGGCGCTGTGAGACAGCAGTGCTAACCCTGGTCTCTGGCACTGTGAGGCAGCAGTGTTAACCCGGGTCCCTGGCACAGTGAGACCCAGCAGTGTTAACCCAGGTCCCTGGCACTGTGAGACAGCAGTGCTAACCCGGGTCCCTGGCACTGTGAGACAGCAGTGTTAACTCGGGTCCCTGGCGCTGTGAGACAGCAGTGTTAACCCGGGTCCCTGGCACTGTGAGACAGCAGTGCTAACCCGAGTCGCTGCCACTGTGAGACGGCAGTGCTAACACGGGGCCCTGGCAGCAGTTTTAACCCACGTCACTGGCCCTGTGAGGCAGCAGTGTTAACCAAGTCACTGGCGCTGTGAGACAGCAGTGTTAACCCGGGGGTCCCTGGCACTGTGAGACAGCAGTGTTAACCCGGGTCCCTGGCACTGTGAGGCAGCAGTAGTAACCCGCGTCCATGGCACTGTTTGGCAGCAGTGTTAACCCGGATCCCTGGCACTGTGAGACAGCAGTGTAAACCCGGGTCCCTGGCACTGTGAGGCAGCAGTGTTAACCCGGATCCCTGGCACTGTGAGACAGCAGTGTTAACCCGGGTCCCTGGCACTGTGAGACAGCAGTGCTAACCCGGGTCTCTGGCACTGTGAGACAGCAGTGTTAACCCAGGTCCCTGGCGCTGTGAGACAGCAGTTCTAACACAGGTCCCTGGCACTGTGAGGCAGCAGTGTTAACCCAGGTCCCTGGCACTGTGAGACAGCAGTTCTAACACATGTCCCTGGCACTGTAAGGCAGCAGTGTTAACCCGGGTCCCTGGCACTGTGAGACAGCAGTGTTAACCCGCGTCCAATGCACTGTGAGGCAGCAGTGTTAACCCGGATCCCTGGCACTGACAGACAGCAGGGTTAACCCGGGTCCCTGGCACTGTGAGACAGCAGTGCTAACCCGGGTCTCTGGCACTGTGAGACAGCAGTGTTAACACGGGTCCCTTGCACTGTGAGGGAGCAGTGCTAACCCGGGTCCCTGGCACTGTGAGGCAGCAGTGTTAACCCGGATCCCTGGCACTGACAGACAGCAGGGTTAACCCGGGTCCCTGGCACTGTGAGACAGCAGTGCTAACCCGGGTCTCTGGCACTGTGAGACAGCAGTGTTAACACGGGTCCCTTGCACTGTGAGGGAGCAGTGCTAACCCGGGTTCCTGACACTGTGAGGCAGCAGTAGTAACCCGCGTCCATGGCACTGTGAGGCAGCAGTGTTAACCCGGATCCCTGGCACTGTGAGACAGCAGTGTAAACCCGGGTCCCTGGCACGGTGAGGCAGCAGTGTTAACCCGGATCCCTGGCACTGTGAGACAGCAGTGTTAACCCGGGTCCCTGGCACTGTGAGACAGCAGTGCTAACCCGGGTCTCTGGCACTGTGAGACAGCAGTGTTAACCCAGGTCCCTGGCGCTGTGAGACAGCAGTTCTAAGACAGGTCCCTGGCACTGTGAGGCAGCAGTGTTAACCCAGGTCCCTGGCACTGTGAGACAGCAGTTCTAACACATGTCCCTGGCACTCTAAGGCAGCAGTGTTAACCCGGGTCCCTGGCACTGTGAGACAGCAGTGTTAACCCGCGTCCAATGCACTGTGAGGCAGCAGTGTTAACCCGGATCCCTGGCACTGACAGACAGCAGGGTTAACCCGTGTCCCTGGCACTGTGAGACAGCAGTGCTAACCCGGGTCTCTGGCACTGTGAGACAGCAGTGTTAACACGGGTCCCTTGCACTGTGAGGGAGCAGTGCTAACCCGGGTCCCTGGCACTGTGAGGCAGCAGTGTTAACCCGGATCCCTGGCACTGTGAGACAGCAGTGTTAACCCGGGTCCCTGGCACTGTGAGACAGCAGTGCTAACCCGGGTCTCTGGCACTGTGAGACAGCAGTGTTAACCCAGGTCCCTGGCACTGTGAGACAGCAGTTCTAACACAGGTCCCTGGCACTGTGAGGCAGCAGTGTTAACCCAGGTCCCTGGCACTGTGAGACAGCAGTTCTAACACAGGTCCCTGGCACTGTGAGGCAGCAGTGTTAACCCGGGTCCCTGGCACTGTGAGACAGCAGTGTTAGCCCGGGTTCCTGGCACTGAGACGGCAGTGTTAACCCGGGTCCCTGGCACTGTGAGACAGCAGTGTTAATCCGTGTCTCTGGCGCTGTGAGACAGCAGTGTTAAACCGGGTCCCTGGCACTGTGAGACAGCAGTGTTAACCCGGGTCCCTGGCACTGTGATACAGCAGTGTTAGCCCGGGTCCCTGGCTCTGTGAGTCAGCAGTGTTAACCCGGGTCTCTGGCACTGTGAAACAGCAGTGTTAACCCAGGTCCCTGGCACTGTGAGACAGCAGTTCTAACACAGGTCCCTGGCACTGTGAGGCAGCAGTGTTAACCCAGGTCCCTGGCACTGTGAGACAGCAGTTCTAACACAGGTCCCTGGCACTGTGAGGCAGCAGTGTTAACCCGGGACCCTGGCACTGTGAGACAGCAGTGTTAGCCCGGGTCCCTGGCACTGAGACAGCAGTGTTAACCCGGGACCCTGGCACTGTGAGACAGCAGTGCTAACCCGGGTCCCTGGCACTGTGAGACAGCAGTGTTAATCCGTGTCTCTGGCGCTGTGAGACAGCAGTGTTAAACCGGGTCCCTGGCACTGTGAGACAGCAATGTTAACCCAGGTGCCTGGCAGTTTGACACAGCAGTGTTAACACGGGTCTCTGGCACTGTGAGGCAGCAGTGTTAGCCCGGATCCCTGACGCTCTGGGACAGCAGTGTTAACCCGGGTCCCTGGCACTGTGTGACAACAGTGTTAACCCGGGTCCCTGGCACTGTGAGACAGCAGTGTTAACCCGGGTCCCTGGCACTGTGAGGCAGCAGTGTTAACCCGGGGGTCCCTGGCACTTCGAGGCAGCAGTGTTAATCCGCGTCCATGGCACTGTGAGGCAGCAGTGTTAACCCGGATCCCTGGCACTGTGAGACAGCAGTGTTAACCCGGGTCCCTAGCACTGTGAGACAGCAGTGTTAACCCGGGTCCCTGGCGCTGTGAGACAGCAGTGTTAACCCGGGTCCCTGGCACTGTGAAACAGCAGTGTTAACCCGGGTCCCTAGCACTGTGAGACAGCAGTGTTAACCCGGGTCCCTAGCACTGTGAGACAGCAGTGTTAACCCGGGTCCCTGGCACTGTGAAACAGCAGTGTTAATCCGTGTCCCTGGCGCTGTGAGACAGCAGTGTTAACCCGGGTCCCTGGCACTGTGAGGCAGCAGTGTTAACCCGGGGGTCCCTTGCACTTCGAGGCAGCAGTGTTAACCCGGGTCCCTGGCACTGTGAGACAGCAGTGTTAACCCGCGTCCATGGCACTGTGAGGCAGCAGTGTTAACCCGGGTCCCTGTCACTGTGAGACAGCAGTGTTAACACGGGTCCCTGGCACTGTGAGGCAGCAGTGTTAACCCGGGTCCCTGGCACTGAGACAGCAGTGTTAACCCGGGTCCCTGTCACTGTGAGACAGCAGTGTTAACACGGGTCCCTGGCACTGTGAGGCAGCAGTGTTAACCCGGGTCCCTGTCACTGTGAGACAGCAGTGTTAACCCGGGTCCTGGCGCTGTGAGACAGCAGTGCGAACTCGCCTCCCTGGCACTGTGAGGCACCAGTGTTTACCCGGATCCCTGGCACTGTGAGACAGCGGTGTTAATCCGGATCCCTGACACTGTGAGACAGCAGTGTTACCCGGGTCCCTGGCGCTGTGAGACAGCAGTGCTATCAAGGTCTCTGGCACTGTGAGATAGCCGTGTTAACCCGGGTCCCTGGCGCTGTCAGACAGCAGTGTTAACCCAGGTCCCTGGTACTGTGAGACAGCAGTGTTAACCCGTGTCCGTGGCACTGTAAGACAGCAGTGTTAACCCGGGTCCCTGGCACTGTGAGACAGCAGTGTTAACCCGAGACCCTGGCACTGTGAGACGGCAGTGTTAACCCGGGTCCCTGGCGCTGTGAGACAGCAGTTTTAACCTTCGTTCCTGGCACTGTGAGACAGGAGTGTTAACCCAGGTCCCTGGCACTGTGACACAGCAGTGTTAACCCGGGTCCCATGTACTGTGAGACAGCAGTGTTAACCCGGGTCCATGGCACTGTGAGACAGCAGTGTTAACCCGCGTCCCTGGCGCTGTGAGACAGCAGTGCTAACCCGGGTCTCTGGCACTGTGAGGCAGCAGTGTTAACCCGGGTCCCTGGCACAGTGAGACCCAGCAGTGTTAACCCAGGTCCCTGGCACTGTGAGACAGCAGTGCTAACCCGGGTCCCTGGCACTGTGAGACAGCAGTGTTAACTCGGGTCCCTGGCGCTGTGAGACAGCAGTGTTAACCCGGGTCCCTGGCACTGTGAGACAGCAGTGCTAACCCGAGTCGCTGCCACTGTGAGACGGCAGTGCTAACACGGGGCCCTGGCAGCAGTTTTAACCCACGTCACTGGCCCTGTGAGGCAGCAGTGTTAACCAAGTCACTGGCGCTGTGAGACAGCAGTGTTAACCCGGGGGTCCCTGGCACTGTGAGACAGCAGTGTTAACCCGGGTCCCTGGCACTGTGAGGCAGCAGTAGTAACCCGCGTCCATGGCACTGTGAGGCAGCAGTGTTAACCCGGATCCCTGGCACTGTGAGACAGCAGTGTAAACCCGGGTCCCTGGCACTGTGAGGCAGCAGTGTTAACCCGGATCCCTGGCACTGTGAGACAGCAGTGTTAACCCGGGTCCCTGGCACTGTGAGACAGCAGTGCTAACCCGGGTCTCTGGCACTGTGAGACAGCAGTGTTAACCCAGGTCCCTGGCGCTGTGAGACAGCAGTTCTAACACAGGTCCCTGGCACTGTGAGGCAGCAGTGTTAACCCAGGTCCCTGGCACTGTGAGACAGCAGTTCTAACACATGTCCCTGGCACTGTAAGGCAGCAGTGTTAACCCGGGTCCCTGGCACTGTGAGACAGCAGTGTTAACCCGCGTCCAATGCACTGTGAGGCAGCAGTGTTAACCCGGATCCCTGGCACTGACAGACAGCAGGGTTAACCCGGGTCCCTGGCACTGTGAGACAGCAGTGCTAACCCGGGTCTCTGGCACTGTGAGACAGCAGTGTTAACACGGGTCCCTTGCACTGTGAGGGAGCAGTGCTAACCCGGGTCCCTGGCACTGTGAGGCAGCAGTGTTAACCCGGATCCCTGGCACTGTGAGACAGCAGTGTTAACCCGGGTCCCTGGCACTGTGAGACAGCAGTGCTAACCCGGGTCTCTGGCACTGTGAGACAGCAGTGTTAACCCAGGTCCCTGGCACTGTGAGACAGCAGTTCTAACACAGGTCCCTGGCACTGTGAGGCAGCAGTGTTAAGCCAGGTCCCTGGCACTGTGAGACAGCAGTTCTAACACAGGTCCCTGGCACTGTGAGGCAGCAGTGTTAGCCCGGGTTCCTGGCACTGAGACGGCAGTGTTAACCCGGGTCCCTGGCACTGTGAGACAGCAGTGTTAATCCGTGTCTCTGGCGCTGTGAGACAGCAGTGTTAAACCGGGTCCCTGGCACTGTGAGACAGCAGTGTTAACCCGGGTCCCTGGCACTGTGATACAGCAGTGTTAACCCGGGTCCCTGGCTCTGTGAGTCAGCAGTGTTAACCCGGGTCTCTGGCACTGTGAAACAGCAGTGTTAACCCAGGTCCCTGGCACTGTGAGACAGCAGTTCTAACACAGGTCCCTGGCACTGTGAGGCAGCAGTGTTAACCCAGGTCCCTGGCACTGTGAGACAGCAGTTCTAACACAGGTCCCTGGCACTGTGAGGCAGCAGTGTTAACCCGGGACCCTGCACTGTGAGACAGCAGTGTTAGCCCGGGTCCCTGGCACTGAGACAGCAGTGTTAACCCGGGACCCTGGCACTGTGAGACAGCAGTGCTAACCCGGGTCCCTGGCACTGTGAGACAGCAGTGTTAATCCGTGTCTCTGGCGCTGTGAGACAGCAGTGTTAAACCGGGTCCCTGGCACTGTGAGACAGCAATGTTAACCCAGGTGCCTGGCAGTTTGACACAGCAGTGTTAACACGGGTCTCTGGCACTGTGAGGCAGCAGTGTTAGCCCGGATCCCTGACACTCTGGGACAGCAGTGTTAACCCGGGTCCCTGGCACTGTGAGACAACAGTGTTAACCCGGGTCCCTGGCACTGTGAGACAGCAGTGTTAACCCGGGTCCCTGGCACTGTGAGGCAGCAGTGTTAACCCAGGTCCCTGGCGCTGTGAGACAGCAGTGTTAACCCGGTTCCCTGGCACTGTGAGACAGCAGTGTTAATCCGTGTCCCTGGCGCTGTGAGACAGCAGTGTTAACCCGGGGGTCCCTGGCACTTTGAGGCAGCAGTGTTAATCCGCGTCCATGGCACTGTGAGGCAGCAGTGTTAACCCGGATCCCTGGCACTGTGAGACAGCAGTGTTAACCCGGGTCCCTAGCACTGTGAGGCAGCAGTGTTAACCCGGGGGTCCCTTGCACTTCGAGGCAGCAGTGTTAACCCGGGTCCCTGGCACTGTGAGACAGCAGTGTTAACCCGCGTCCATGGCACTGTGAGGCAGCAGTGTTAACCCGGGTCCCTGTCACTGTGAGACAGCAGTGTTAACACGGGTCCCTGGCACTGTGAGGCAGCAGTGTTAACCCGGGTCCCTGGCACTGAGACAGCAGTGTTAACCCGGGTCCCTGTCACTGTGAGACAGCAGTGTTAACACGGGTCCCTGGCACTGTGAGGCAGCAGTGTTAACCCGGGTCCCTGTCACTGTGAGACAGCAGTGTTAACACGGGTCCCTGGCACTGTGAGGCAGCAGTGTTAACCCGGGTCCCTGGCAGACTTGTTTTGAGGCCTACCTCAGAACGGCCACCGGCCGGGTCACAGAAGACCAAAAACTACAGGTCCTGCACTCGAGGTTAAGCACGGAGATTTTCACCCTCATCGAAGACGCAGAGGATTTCCAGACGGCGTTCGCAGCACTTAAAAAGTCTCTGTGTCCGCCCAGTAAACCAGATCTACGCTCGCTACCAACTCGCAACGAGACTGCAAAGTCCCGGAGAATCGATGGACGAATTCTACGCCGCGCTGCTGATTTTGGGACGAGCCTGCAGCTGCCCTTCGGTGAACGCAAATGAACACACGGACATGTTAATGCGCGATGCTTTTGTGGCAGGTATGAATTCCTCCCAAATCCGCCAAAGACTTCTAGAAAGAGAGTCGCTAGGACTCTCAGAGGCCCGGGCCCTAGCAGCCTCCCTTCACGTGGCCGCGCGTAATACCCGCGCCTACGGCCCCGACCGCGCGGCAGCCCATTGGGCTCCGTACGTACCCGTCGTGACAAACCCCCCCCCCGGACATCCCACAGGCTTGTGCGGTCCAAACGCCAAGTCGCACCGGGGGCGCCCGCTGTTATTTCTGCGGCCAGGCGAAACACCCCCGGCAGCGCTGCCCGGCCCGCGTAGCTATCTGCAAGAGCTGCGGGAAAAAGGTCTATTTCGCGGTTGTGTGCTGGTCCCGCGAGGTTGCCGCTGTCACGGGAGAACAGGGAGCCCTGCAAGCCGTTTACGCTCCCCAACCCCCCCAGCGCCCCATGTACGACCCGCAGGCGCAGCCGCTCTGGGACCCGACCGCCGCTCTCCCCGGAGAAGAGGGAGTTCTGCGCGTCTCTAACGCCCCCCAAACCTCCCCCCCCCCCCCCCCCCGCGTCCCACGTCTGACCTGCCGGCGCTACCAACTTGGGTCCCGACCACCGCTGTCCCCAGAGATGAGGGAGCCCCGCGCGGTCCTAACGCTCCCCAACCCCCCCAGCGCCCCATGTGCGACCCGCAGACGCCGCCATTTTGGGTCCCGGCCACCACGAGGGGAGGAAGGGCGCCGCCATCTTGGACCACCCCAGACCTGTACGACGCGTGGGGGTGGCCATTTTGTCCACCCCCACCGCCATCTTGTGACCCCCCAGCCATGTGCGATGTATGGGGGCAGCCATTTTGTTAATCCCCGATGCCATCTTGGATGGCAACAACGGTCCCCACTCCACTACTACAACCACGTCTCGCTTCAATTACGCTCGATCAAGCTCGGCCCCGGACACTCCAGACGACGACGACAACGGTGCTAATAAACGGCCACGAGACACCATGCCTAGTCGACTCCGGGAGCACGGAGAGCTTTATCCACCCCGACACGGTAAGACGCTGTTCCTTGACCACCTATCCCAGCGCACAAAAGATTTGCCTAGCTGCAGGATCCCACTCCGTACAGATCCAAGGTTTCTGCATAGTTACCCTAACGGTGCAGGGGAGGGAGTTCAAAAACTAGGTTCGCTCTCGACGCTTCCAGGTCGAGAGCGACGCCTCCGACGTAGCTCTAGCGGCCACCCTTAACCAAGCGGGCAGACCCGTAGCCTTTTTCTCTCGAACCCTCCACGCTTCAGAAATCCGCCACTCCTCAGTGGAAAAGGAAGCCCAAGCCATAGTGGAAGCTGTGCGACATTGGAGGCATTACCTGGCCGGCAGGAGATTCACTCTCCTCACGGACCAACGGTCGGTAGCCTTCATGTTCGATAATGCACAGCGGGGCAAAATCAAAAACGACAAGATCTTAAGGTGGAGGATCGAGCTCTCCACCTTCAACTACGAGATTTTGTATCGTCCCGGAAAGCTGGACGAGCCGTCTGATGCCCTATCCCGCGGCACATGTGCCAACGCACAAATTAACCGCCTCCAAACCCTCCACGAGGACCTCTGCCACCCGGGGGTCACTCGGTTTTTCCACTTTATCAAGTCCCGCAATCTCCCATACTCTTTAGAGGAGGTCCGTACAGTCACAAGGGACTGCCACATCTGCGCGGAATGCAAACCGCATTTTTTCAGGCCGGATGGTGCGCACCTGATTCAGGCTTCCTGCCCCTTTGAACGCCTCGATTTCAAAGGGCCCCTCCCCTCCACCGACCGCAACACATACTTTCTTAATGTGGTGGACGAATACTCCCGCTTCCCATTCGCCATTCCCTGCTCTGACATGACCGCGGCCACAGTCATTAAAGCCCTGAACACCATCTTCACGCTGTTCGGTTACCCCGCATACGTCCACAGCGACAGGGGGTCCTCTTTCATGAGTGACGAGCTGCGCCAGTTCCTGCTCAGCAAGGGCATAGCCTCAAGCAGGACGACCAGCTACAACCCCCGGGGGAACGGGCAAGTAGAGAGGGAGAACGGCACGGTCTGGAAGACCGTCCTACTGGCCCTACGGTCCAGGGACCTCCCAGTTTCACGGTGGCAGGAGGTCCTCCCGGACGCTCTCCACTCCATCCGGTCGTTATTATGTACGAGCACTAATCAAACGCCTCATGAGCATCTCCTTGTCTTCCCTAGGAGGTCCTCCTCTGGAACGTCGCTGCCGACCTGGCTGGTGGCCCCAGGACCCATCTTGCTCCGAAAGCATGTGCGGGCACACAAGGCGGACCCGTTGGTCGAAAGGGTTCACCTCCTCCACGCGAACCCGCAGTACGCTTACGTGGAGTACCCCGACGGCCGACAGGACACGGTCTCCCTGCGGGATCTGGCGCCCGCCGGCAACACACACACCCCCCCGACACCATTCACCCAACCCCCCCCCCTTTCCTGCCACCGCCGCACCCCGCGACCGCCCCCTTCCCAGGAGGATCGGTTCCCCTCCCCTCAGGCCCGACCAAGAATAAAGCCCAAGCTGAAACCGTAAGGCTCCCGGAGACGACAACACCGGTACAAGCACCACCACCACCACCGGGGCCGAGGCGATCGACACGGACGACCAGACCGCCCAACCGACTCGTGGCGTCGATCTAAATCAATATATGGACTTTTCACAAGAACATTTTGCTTTTCTCCCGATACCTTCTGTAAATAGTTGAAACAGGACAAAATTGTACATACTGTATTGCCATGTGAATGTTTTCCTCCCAGGACCAGCCCTGTAAACCCTTACCACCATGCGAAGCATCACCCCGCCGGGTTCATTTTTGACAAGGGGTGAATGTGGTAGTGTGTATTAGGGGTCATGTGGGACTGGAAGCCCTAATGTCATTGGCTGACAGATCCCAGGTCCTGGTTGGCCGTTGACCTCTAGCTCCGCCCTGAAGGCGGAGTATAAGAAGCCGGAGTCCTCCCCCGCAGGCCATTCTACTATCGAGCTGCGGGGGAACAGACACGCTTAATAAAGCCTCATCGACTTCACTCTATTCGTCAAACGGAGTCTTTGTGCGATACACAGTGTTAACCCGGATCCCTGGCATTGTGAGACAGCAGTGTTAACCCGGGTCCCTGGCACTGTGAGGCAGCAGTGTTAACCCAGGTCCCTGGCGCTGTGAGACAGCAGTGTTAACCCGGGTCCCTGGCACTTCGATGCAGCAGTGTTAACCCGCGTCCATGGCACTGTGAGGCAGCAGTGTTAACCCGGGTCCCTGGCACAGTGACGCAGCAGTGCTACACCGGGACCCTGGCGCTGTCAGGCAGCAGCGTTAACCCGGGTCCCTGGCACTGTGAGACAGCAGTGTTAACCCGGGTCCCTGGCACTGTGAGACAGCAGTGTTAACCCGGGGGTCTCTGGCACTTCGATGCAGCAGTGTTAACCCGCGTCCATGGCACTGTGAGGCAGCAGTGTTAACCCGGGTCCCTGGCACTTCGATGCAGCAGTGTTAACCCGGGTCCCTGGCACTGTGAGACAGCAGTGTTAACCCGGGTCCCTGGCACAGTGACGCAGCAGTGCTACACCGGGACCCTGGCGCTGTCAGGCAGCAGCGTTAACCCGGGTCCCTGGCACTGTGAGACAGCAGTGTTAACCCGGGTCCCTGGCACTGTGAGACAGCAGTGTTAACCCGGGGGTCTCTGGCACTTCGATGCAGCAGTGTTAACCCGCGTCCATGGCACTGTGAGGCAGCAGTGTTAACCCGGGTCCCTGGCACTTCGATGCAGCAGTGTTAACCCGGGTCCCTGGCACTGTGAGACAGCAGTGTTAACCCGGTTCCCTGGCACTGTGAGGCAGCAGTGTTATCCCGGGTCCCTGGCACTGTGAGACAGCAGTGTTAACCCGGGTTCCTGGCACTGTGAGACAGCAGTGTTAACCCGCATCCCTGACGCTGTGAGACAGCAGTGTTAACCCGGGTCCCTGGCACTGTGAGGCAGCAGTGTTATCCCGGGTCCCTGGCACTGTGAGACAGCAGTGTTAACCCGGGGCCCTGGCACTGTGAGACAGCAGTGTTAACCCGGATCCCTGACGCTGTGAGACAGCAGTGTTAACCCGGGTCCCTGACGCTGTGAGACAGCAGTGTTAACCCGGGTCCCTGGCACTGTGAGACAGCAGTGTTAACCCGGATCCCTGACGCTGTGAGACAGCAGTGTTAACCCGGGTCCCTGGCACTGTGAGACAGCAATGTTAACCCAGGTGCCTGGCAGTTTGACACAGCAGTGTTAGCACGGGTCTCTGGCACTGTGAGGCAGCAGTGTTAACCCGGGTCCCTGGCACTGTGAGACAGCAGTGTTAACCCGGGTCCCTGGCGCTGTGAGACAGCAGTGCTATCACGGGTCTCTGGCACTGTGAGATAGCCATGTTAACCCGGGTCCCTGGCGCTGTGAGACAGCAGTGTTAACCCGGGTCCCTGGCACTGTGAGATAGCAGTGTTAACTCGTGTCCCTGGCACTGAGACAGCAGTGCTAACCCGGGTCCCTGACACTGTGAGACAGCAGTGCTCACCTGGGTCCCTGGCACTGTGAGACAGCAGTGTTAACCCGGGTCCATTGCACTGTGAGACAGCAGTGTTAACCCGGGTCCCTGGCGCTGTGAGACAGCAGTGTTAACCCGCGTCCCTGGCGCTGTGAGACAGCAGTGCTAACCCGGGTCTCTGGCACTGTGAGACAGCAGTGTTAACCCGAGTCCCTGGCACTGTGAGACAGCAGTGTTAATCCATGTCCCTGGCACTGTGAGACAGCAGTGTTAACCCAGGTCCCTGGCGCTGTGAGACAGCAGTGTTAACCCAGGTCCCTGGCACTGTGAAACAGCAGTGTTAATCCATGTCCCTGGCACTGTGAGACAGCAGTGTTAACCCGGATCCCTGGCACTGTGAGACAGCAGTGTTAATCCGGGTCCCTGGCACTGTGAGACAGCAGTGTTAACCCGGGTCCCTGGCGCTGTGAGACAGCAGTGTTAACCCGGGTCCCTGTCGCTGTGAGACAGCAGTGTTAACCCGGGTCCCTGGCGCTGCGAGCAGCAGTGTTAACCCGGATCCCTGGCACTGTGAGACAGCAGTGTTAACCCGGGTCCCTGGCACTGTGAGACAGCTGTGCTAACCCGGGTCCCTGGCACTGTGAGGCAGCAGTGTTAACCCCGTTCCCTGGCACTGTGAGACAGCAGTGTTAACCCGGGAGCCTGGCACTGAGAGACAGCAGTGTTAACTCGGGTCCCTGGCACTGTGAGACAGCAGTGTTAACCCCGGTCCCTGGCGCTATGAGACAGCAGTGCTAACCCGGTTCCCTGGCACTGTGAGACAGCAGTGCTAATCCAGGTCCCTGGCACTGTGATGCAGCAGTGTTAACCTTGGTCCCTGGCACTGTGAGACAGCAGTGTTAACCCTGGTCCCTGGCACTGTGAGACAGCAGTGTTAACCTTGGTCCCTGGCACTGTGAGACAGCAGTGTTAACATTGGTCTCTGGCGCTGTGAGACAGCAGTGCTAACCTGGGTCCCGGGCGCTGTGAGACAGCAGTGTTTACCCGGGTCCCTGGCACTGTGAGACAGCAGTGTTAACCCGGGACCCTGGCACTGTGAGACAGCAGTGTTAACCCGGGTCCCTGGCACTGTGAAACAGCAGTGTTCACCCGGGTCCCTGGCACTGTGAGACAGCAGTGTTAACCCGGGTCCCTGGCACTGAGACAGCAGTGTTAACCCGGGTCCCTGGCACTGTGAGACAGCAGTGTTACCCCGGGTCCCTGGCACTGTGAGACAGCAGTGTTAACCCGGGTCCCTGGCAGTGTGAGACAGCAGTGTTAACCCGGGTCCCTGGCAGTGTGAGACAGCAGTGTTAACCCAGGTCCCTGGCACTGTGAGACAGCAGTGTTAACCCGGGTCCCTGGCACTGTGAGACAGCAGTGTTAACCCGGGTCCCTGGCACTGTGAGATAGCAGTGTTAACCCGGGTCCCTGGTACTCTGAGACAGCAGTGTTAACCCGGGTCCCTGCGCTGAGAGGCAGCAGTGCTAACCAGGACCCTGGCGCTGTGAGACAGCAGTGTTAACCCAGGTCACTGGCACTGTGAGGCAGCAGTGTTAACCTAGGTCACTGGCACTGTGAGACAGCGATGTTAACCCGGGTCCCTGGCAATGTGAGACAGCAGTTTCAACCCAGGTCCCTGGCGATGTGAGGCATTAGTGCTAACCCGGGTCCGAGGCACTGTGAGGCAGCAGTGCTTACCCGGGTCCCTGGCGCTGTGAGACAGCAGTGCTAACCCGGGTCCCTGGCGCTGTGAGACAGCAGTGCTAACTCGGGTCCCTGGCGCTGTGAGACAGCAGTGCTAACCCGGATCCCTGGCGCTGTGAGTCAGCAGTGTTTTACCGGGTCCCTGGCACTGTGATACAGCAGTGTTAACCCGGGTCCCTGGCACTGTGAGACAGCAGTGTTAACCCGGGTCCCTGGCGCTGTGAGACAGCAGTGTTTTACCAGGTCCCTGGCACTGTGATACAGCAGTGTTAACCCGGGTCCCTGGCACTGTGAGACAGCAGTGTTAACCCGGCTCCCTGGCACTGTTAGGCAGCAGTGTTACCCCGGGTCCCTGGCACTGTTAGGCAGCAGTGCTAACACGGGTCCCTGTCACTGTGAGACAGCAGTGTTAATCCGGGTCCCTGGCACTGTGAGACAGCAGTGCTAACCCGGGACCCTGGCACTGTGAGACTGCAGTGTTAACCCGGGTCCCTGGCACTGTGAGACTGCAGTGCTAAACCGGGTCCCTAGCAAAATGGAGAGCGGTGACTAGTGGTGTTCCACAGGGATCCGTGCTCGGATCACTGTTATTTGTGATATACATAAATGATCTGGACGAAGGTATAGGTGGTTTGATTCGCAAGTTTGCAGATGATACTAAGATTGCTGGAGTTGCGGATAGCGAGGAGGACTGTCAGAGAATACAGCAAAATATAAATAGATTGGAGAGTTGGGCAGAGAAATGGCAGATGGAGTTCAATCCAGCCAAATGCGAGGTGATGCATTTTGGAAGATCTAATTCAAGAGCGGACTGTACGGTCAATGGAAGAGTCCTGGGGAAAATTGATGTACAGAGAGATCTGGGAGTTCAGGTCCATTGTACCCTGAAGGTGGCAACGCAGGTCGATAGAGTTGTCAAGAAGGCATACAGCATGCTTGACTTCATCGGACAGGGTATTGAGTACAAGAGTCGGCAGGTCATGTTACAGTTGTACAGGACTTTAGTTAGGCCACATTTGGAATACTGCGTGCAGTTCTGGTCGCCACATTATCAGAAGGATGTGGATGCTTTAGAGAGGGTGCAGAGGAGGTTCACCAGGATGTTGCCTGGTATAGAGGGTGCTAGCTATGAAGAAAGGTTGAGTAGACTAGGATTGTTTTCGTTGGAAAGACGGAGGTTGAGGGGGGACCTGATTGAGGTCTACAAAATTATGAGAGGTATGGACAGAGTGGATAGCAACAAGCTTTTTCCAAGAGTGGGGGTGTCAATTACAAGGGGTCACCATTTCAAGGTGAGGGGGAAAGTTTAAGGGAGATGTGTGGAAAGTTTTTTACGCAGAGGGTGGTGGGGGCCTGGAACGCTTTGCCAGCGGAGGTGGTATAGGCGGGCGCAATAGCATCATTTAAGATGCATCTAGACAGATACATGAACGGGCGGGGAACAGAGGGACGTAGACCCTTGGAAAATAGGTGGCAGGTTTAGATAAAGGATCTGGGTCGGCGCAAGCTGGGAGGGCCGAAGCTGTGATTTTCTATTTTATTTGTTCTTTGTCTTGGCCTTGTTTTATCGTGATGTCTTAACTTGTCTCACTTTCTGTCCCAGTGTTTACAAGCCCAGTGCTCCCCTTAACTCTGAACTTTGGACTGCTGTGCCCAGCACAGCGTGAGGATTGCACATCCCGGCCGGCGCAGTCTCTATTCTTCATCAGTTAACACAGCACCGATTTACTGGAACAAGTCAGAAACATCAACCCCAATCACACTCCACTACAGCACTTCCATAAGAGAGGTCAGGAGCCAAAGTTTAACAGCCTCAACAGGAGGCTTGTACTGAGGGTGGACAGTCGAAGAGAGAGAGATTGTTCTCACTGAATCTTATACTGAAGGTGAAGTTTGGAACAGAGTGGATGTTACAGTCAGGGTGGAGAGTCCAACAGACAGATTGTTAAATATGACAGTGTTAAACCGGGAATGTCTAACAGAGAGCGGGACAGAAATAACCGCGTCTTATGAAGGTAGCGTTATCCCAGCCGGTAAAACATTCCAGAAGGCCCTCCATTAAAACTGTAGCTTACCTACAGACCTTGCAGGACTGCTACCATCCCAGGGATAGCTCAACCTCCATAACTGCTGGGCCCCTACTCCACAGGAATCGGTGAGAGGAGGGGGGTCAGGAAGATGTTGGCACAGTGCTTGCAGGTCAGCCCAGACTCGGTTTGGTGTTGAACAGGCAGGCAGCTTTCCACCTTGGTCTGGGTGCTGGAATCCCCGGCCCTGTGTCTACAGACTGTGCTCGATCCCATTCAGCTTTCCAACAGAGCGGATGAGAGGAATTTCCCCCCCCCCCCCCCCGCCCCCCCCCCCCCCCCCCCCCCAGTACAGTACAGACCGACTGACAGGCAACACTGCCAAATGATCAAGGTTCAAAGGTGGCATGTTGGCAGCACGCACACAGTCAAACATGTCCACTTATCAGTTTGAACCGAGTGGCACGGCTGCCTTCACACAGCACTGGGTAAATGATTGACTCCCGGCCCGGGAGTGACAGTTTCTTCAGTTTCCAGCAAAACCCACTCATCGCCCAGCGCTGACTTCAAAGCAGAAACTCTCAATCTCTTTCTGTCTCTCACTGTGACCCAGAACTCGGGCGTCGGGGCAGGGAGCACTCTGACCACGCAGAGAGGGAGGATCATAGGTGAAGCACATAATGCAGGCCGACACTCCCAGTGCAGCGCTGAGGGAGAGCTGCACTGCCCCCCGCCCCTGCTCCCCAACGAACATCAAAAAGTAGCAAAGTAAGGCAGACGCTGGAAATTGGAAATAAAAACAGAAAACGTTGGAAATACACAGACCGTGGTTCTCCCCAAAGGGAACAAAGTCCCATCGCCAGCCCCTATAGCTGCCTGTTTCCCAGCGCTCCCAGCGTATGAGGGGGGCCTGAATGGGGAGCGCACGGCCGAGGCCGCACATAGCCCCACATAGCGGGCAGCTCTGCTCGCCGGAGCTCCCCAGTGTAGCGAGAGATCGAGACACCATTTTTACATGGCACCCCGATCTCTGAGACCCCAAAGCAATCCCCAACCTCCCCTCAGCCCAAATGCACTATGTGAGATCCCCCCGCCCCCCCCCCCCAACACGCACGGAGTGCTTCCCAGCGTGATCACACGGGTACAGAAAATGCCAGCTTGGCACCATGGCAAGGATCTCAACGAGAATATCATGAGGGAACACTATCCCATCCCAAAACGAGAGGAAATCACCAGTGAGATGGCAAATGCTCGCATCTTCACCAAGTTAGATGTATCGCAAGGTTTCCTGCAAATTCAATTGGAAGATTCGAGCAGAAGTCTCTGCACCTTCAATTCACCTTTTGGCAGATTCTGCTGTAACAGAATGCCTTTCGGAATAATCTCTGCATCTGAAATATTCCATCGCATCATGGAACAGATGACTGAGGGTATAGACGGCGTTCGTGTCTACGTGGATGACATCATCATATGGTCAACACCAGGAGAATATGCCTTGAGACTGAGACAGGTTTTCAGCGCATACATGAGTGTGGCCGTAAGTTGAATCAATACAAATGTAGCTTTGGCGCTTCTACACTCAAGTTCCCAGGTGACCAAATTTCTGAAGAAGGCGTGCGCCCCGATACTGACAAAACCACAGGCATTCAAGGAACGCAGGTCCCGGAGGACAAAAACGCAGTTCTTCGTTTTCTTGGCGTTGTCAACTTGCTGGGCAAATATCTCCCTCATCTGTCCAACCGAGTAACAGCTGTGAGAAACCTGATTAAGAAATCAACCTCGTTTGAATGGACGAAGGATCATCAACAAGGGGCTTAACTTGAAATCACAACTCACCACTGCACCGATTTTGCCATTCTTCGATCCAAGCAGGGAGACAAAAATTTTGACTGATGCAAGTCAGGATGGAATAGGAGAAGTGTTGTTGCAGAAAGATAATAGCTCGTCCTGGGTTCCTGTTGCATATGAATCGAGAGCGGTGACATCAACAGAATGTCGTTATGCTCAAATAGAAAAAGAATGTCTGGCTCTCCTGACCGGCATATTAAAGTTCCATGACTCCGTCTATGGATTACCCACTTTCACTGTGGAGACCGACCACAAACTATTGGTGCATATTATTCAGAAGGATCTCAACGACACGACTCCAAAGAATTTGAATGAAACTCCGACGATATGATTTCGACCTCATCTACACACCTGGAAAAGATCTGATCGTAGCAGATGCGCTACCACGCTTCGCAGAGTGAACCACTGGAATTCGTTCAACACATTGAATCTCAGGTACAGCTGTGTGCAGACAATATTCCAGCATCGGATGAAAGAATCAACTTAATTCGAGAGGAGACTAAAAAGGATGCATTGGTACAACGTGTCATTCACCACATCAATAACGGGTGGCCAAAAGGGCAATGTCCTCAGTTTCGCAATGTTCAAGCAGATTTGACGGTGATAAATAGTCTATTTCTGAGACTCGACAGGATAGTCATTCCACTGCGGCTCAGGCCCATGATACTAAGTCAGATTCATGAGGGACATTGCGGGATTGAAAAGTGTAAGCGAATGGCTGGACAAGCTATCTACTGGTCAGGCAGAAACCGGGACATCACTGACATGGTTTTGGGATGTGAGACGTCTCAAAAGTTCCAGCTTGCACAGTGCAAGGAGGCTCTACAGCAAGACGAGTTGGAAACCTCTCCTTGGGCCAAAGTAGGCATTAACCTATTTCATTCCAATGGTTGTGACTACGTGCTCATTATCGACTATTACTCGAACTATGCAGAGGTATTGAAGCTACCTAATCTGACCTCCTAGTCTGTGATAAAAGCAAGCACAGAAACCTTTTCCCGACATGGAATACCAACCACTGTCATGCCAGACAATGGACCTTGTTTCGACAGCAATGACTGGGCAGAGTTTGCAAGACTCTACAATTTTAAACACATCACGTTGAGTCCACATTACCCACAGTTGAACAGAAAGTAAAAAAAGGAGTACGTATCGTAAAACAACTCATTAATAAAGCTCTGGATTCTGCGTCACGCATCCATCTTGCGCTGCTATCCTACCGAGCAACTCCTTTATCAACAGGCCTGTCACCGGCACAGATGCTAATGAATAGGGATCTGAGAACAACGTTACCTGCATTGCAGCTTCCAAATCCTAATCATCTTCCAATGATACACAGAATACAACAACTACGTGATCGTCCAAGATTATATTATGACATGCATGCTACCACTCTGGACTCATTATCTCCAGATGACACCGTGAGGATCAACATACCTGATGGGGGTTGGTCTGCTCCTGCCAGAATCATAAGACAAGCAGCTCCCAGGACATACATAATCAAGACATCTGAAGGTAACATCCTATGTAGAAATCGTAGAGCACTAAAGAAAATACAACCACAGAAAATGTTTCCAGACCTGCAACTCAACGAAACTATCTTTCAAGGTACGCAACCAACAATCAAAGTACCACTGACATGCAAAGACCTGCCAAGACATCAGCATCACCACCTCATCCACTAAGAAGATCAATAGGATGATGAAATAAACCTAACAGACCGAACTTGTAAATACTTAACAGTCAATTTGTCTAATAGTTACTCATTTTGCTCTGTAAAAAGTTATACATATCATGTTTTTGGTTTTAATATTGTTCTACATTTTTCCTTTGTTAAAACAAGAAAGAAATGTAAAAAAAAAAGGGGGGATGTAATGATATGTAAACATGTTTAAAACTAAAGGGTTCATTCTAACTTCTAGCTGGAACATTACCACTAGAGGGCACCACTAGATCCCATTATAAATATCAACTCCCAGAGGATCTTGGTCTCTTTCAACCCAGGAGTAACTAGACAGCAGTAGTGTATGATAGATAGATCGCAGCATAGTTAGCACGTGTAGTTTTGAATCAGTTAATACATTAGTATTTAATTACTTGAT
Organism: Scyliorhinus torazame; assembly: GCF_047496885.1. Classification (NCBI taxonomy): domain Eukaryota; kingdom Metazoa; phylum Chordata; class Chondrichthyes; order Carcharhiniformes; family Scyliorhinidae; genus Scyliorhinus; species Scyliorhinus torazame. The sequence goes on along the minus strand of NC_092708.1, from coordinate 397,137,207 downwards.
TACTAGTGATAGTTCTGTAGAGTGTCGAACTCAAATATAATTGATCATTACTTAATAAATTAGTTTGCTTTAAGTTGAAGACTCGTGGTTTCTTCAGGATCAGACCGTCTGGATATACAGCAACTAGTAACGATACATATTTCTGAACCCAGTAATATAACAAGCTCTACACCCTCTCTCAGCCTGAAAACTGAATGATGTTATCAATGAGCATATTAAGATCTGTTAAACTAAAATTCACCGACAGCAGATGAGGAATGTAATCATTACTGATATTGCACGGCTTCTGGTAATTGACTTCAGGAAGCAAAGTACTGTCCACACCCCTGTCAGCATCAACGGGGCCGAGGTGGAGATGGTTAGCAGTTTCAAATTCTGAGGTCTGCACATCACCAAAACTCTGTCCTGGTCCACCCATGTCAGCGCTACGACCAGGAAAGCACAACAGCGCCTTCAGTTCCTCTGTCTACACCTCCCGCTGCCTGGGGAAAGCAAGCATCATAATCAAAGACCCCTCCCACCCGGCTTACTCACTCTTCCAACTTCTTCCATCGGGCAGGAGATAGAGAAGTCTGAGAACACGCACGAACAGACTCAAAAACAGCTTCTTCCCCACTGTCACCAGACTCCTAAATGACCCTCTTGTGGACGGAACTGACATCTTCACCCATCTTCTCTACTGAGCAGTACTACACTCCGTGTGCTTCACCCGATGTCTGTGTCTATGTATTTACATTGTGTATTCATCACATGTCCTATGTTTGCCATGTACAGAACGTTCTGTCTGGACTGTACACAGAACAATACTTTTCACTGTAAAACGGTACACGTGACAATAAATCAAATTCAATTCATTTCCACCCATCTCTCTCTGTGGCCTTCGCTATCTGTCAGACATTCACACTTTAAATAATCATTATTAGTGTCACAAGTAGGCTTACATTAACACTGTAATGAAGTTACTGTGAAAAGCCCCTAGTCGCCACATTCCGACGCCAGTTCGGGTACACGGAGGGAGAATTCAGAATGTCCAATTCACCTAACAGCACGTCTTTCGGGACTTGTGGGAGGAAACCGGGGCACCCGGAGGAAACCCACGCAGACACGGGGAGAAGGTGCAGACTCGGCACAGACAGTGACACAAGTGGGAAGGTTAAACAATAGCTTGAGGTAGGCAAGAATCTGCAAGCTGGGTCTTGGAAGGATATATTTTTCTCATAGCAGGGTACCAAAGACATCTCTATTAACCAGGTATTCCTGGGTCTGCTAACTGCATTCAAAAGTGGATTCTGACCTGAGGTGGGCTTTGCTTGAGTGAGGGTAAGAGATAGTCGTTTTGATTTATTGTTTCATTGTATTGTTAAGCATTGTTTAATAGGTAATTGTAAGCTGTTTTTTCTTGTATGAGGGTGAAGATATTTAAATCATGTGTTAATAATAAGCTTAGTTTTAATATACCCTGGCTGTGCATGGAATGACACCTGGCGTGAAGTATCCTTTCCTCACAGTCTTACAAATGAAATTAAATATTGGGGTTTCTGTCCAGTATCCGAGTCATTGTTAGGGTCTTGTCTGGGAATGTATTAACACAGATAAACACATACCCATCCTCATACAAGCGCATACACACATTTACAGATATACACTCACAGCATCGAACCGAGACCCACTCCCCCGCCCAATCTAACGGAAAACTCCTGTTCTCTGTGAGTCCACTTGCCTGAGGTTATGCCGTGGCAGACGGGGACCACCCTGCATTGTGTTTCTGGGGAATTGGGTAGTGGAAAGGGAGCAAAGCGGGAGTGATGCTGCCAAGCTGGGAGCACATTCCTGCTCCTCCCACTTCCACTAGAGAGGAAATTAAAAAGGGAAGAGATTTTCCCACCATATCCTCCAGTGGTCCCTTTAAGAAGTCGTGCATCAGTCAGTCAGATTTCCGCAGAGACTGATTGTGGTGACCCACTGTATTAGGAGATGTGAGGTAGGACCTGCACTCCAGGGTCGCCGGTAGCTCCTGCCGGCTGGCTCCGCCCAGGGAGAACTGTATAAATATGCATGACCTCCAGTGCCCTGCCATTTCGCCAGCTGCAGCAGGAGGCCACGCATCTGACTGTAATAAAGCCACAGTTGTCCCCAACTTTAGTCTTTGTGCAATTGATCGTGCATCAATTTATTACAGTCAGATTTTCCACAGAATGGATATCCGAATCAAACCCGATTGCCTGCAGCTGGATCCTCACTCGCCCGACGCCAGGAAAGACTTTACTCGCTGGCTGGCATGTTTCGAGGCCTACATCAACGCGGCGGACCCCGCGCCAACGGAGGCTCAGAAGATAAACGTCCTGTACTCCAGACTGAGCTCCAGCGTGTTCCCATTGATCCAAGACGCCACGAATTACACAAAAGCAATGGAACTCCTTAAGGAACACTGCGCTCAGAAGGCGAACACGCTCTTCGCCAGGCATGTACTCGCCACCCGCTCGCAACTACCTGGTGAGACCATCGAAGACTTTTGGCGGGCCCTAATCCCACTCAACCGGGACTGTGACTGTCAGGCCGTTACGGCCGCCGAACACGCGAACCTCCTCATGCGCGATGCCTTCGTGACGGGGATTGCGTCGGACCGCATCCGAGAACGATTACTGGAAGGGGCCACGCTCGAACTCGCGGAGACGAAAACCTTGGCGCTCTCCATGACGGTCGCGTCTCGTAACGTACAATCGTACCTCTCCCGCCGCGCTGCCCACCCTTCTACTCCTTCCTACCCCCCTGGACCCCGCCGATGACCTCCTCAGCCGGGGTCCTGCCTTCCCAATACGCCTGCGCCGCACGCCGATCCGCGCACCTCGGGGGCCCCCGCTGCTACTTCTGCGGTCAGCAGAAGCACCCCCGCCAACACTGCCCGGCCCGCACTGCCGGCTGTAAAGCCAGCAGTAAAAAGGGCCACTTCGTGGCTGTGTGCCAGGCCCGCACAGTCGCTGCGATCGTGCCCGCTATCGCCCCCTCCCCCACGCCAGACGCACAATGGGAACCGCCATCTTGGCCCGACCCAGTAATGTGCGCACCATGGGTGCCGCCATCTTGTTCCCCACAGGGTCTCCGGACATCCCGACATCGGAACCGCACACGCTCGCCACCCGAAGCATCCGACGGCTACCCGCAGCTCACTTTCATGACGCTGGACCAATCTCGCCCGCACAACATGGCCACCGCGTTGATGACGGTTAAAATCAACGACCACGCGACCTCGTGCCTGCTGGACTCCGGGAGCACCGAAAGCTCTGTTCACCCAGATACGGTAAGGCTGCTCCCTCGCGGTCCACCCTGCCAATCAAAGGATCTCCCTAGCCTCCGGATCCCACTCCGTCCCGATCCGAGGCTTCTGTACAGTCACCCTCACTGTCCAGGGCGTAGAATTTAGTAACTTCCGCCTCGATGTCCTTCCTAATCTCTGCGCTGCAATCCTGTTGGGCCTGGACTTCCAGTGCAACCTCCAGAGCCTCACCCTCAAATTCGGTGGGCCCTTACCCCCCCTTACCGTTTGCGGCCTCGCGACCCTCAAGGTCGATCCCCCTCCCTTTTTGCCAATCTAACTGTGTGAGGTACCCTCAATAATGATGCTTAGAGATTAAACTGTAAAGAAGGCTTTATTAGGCTAATAACTGTGCTACAGATTTGGACGAGAGCTGACTGCTATACAGACCATGAGGCAGGCCTTTATGTATGGCTCCCAGATGGGCGGAGTCCCCAGGGTTCCAAGCCTGGTCTTAATGGGGACATCACCTTACATGATGATAAGGCAGTAACCGTTCATCACATTCACCCCCTGTTTAAAAAGGAGTCCGGCGGGGATGAAGTGCCATCATAGGTCCATCCGTCTCGGCGGCCGGATCATCCTCCTCGATCTCCTCAATTCGGGCGGTGGTGCGGCGGGCACGGACGTCCCGGTTGAGGGCACATCCGGGAGCACAGCGGTCGGAGCTTCGGTCCGGGTCGGGGCAGAGGAACTAGGCAGGGCCGGGGGTAGCGGAGCCGGCGCCGGCGGGGTGTGTAAAGGGGGGACGCAAGGGGGTGTGTTGTAGGGGGCGACGGGTCCTGCAGGGGAGCGGCGCGGGAAGGGGCGTCTGTAGTGGAGGATCCAGCGGGTGCCAGATCCCGGAGGGAAACCGTATCTTGCCTGCCGTCGGAGTACTCCACGTAGGCGTAACTGGGGTTGGCGTGGAGCAGTCGGACCTTTTCAACTAGGGGGTCCGTTTTATGGCTCCTCGCGTGCCTCCGGAGAAGAACAGGTCCCGGAGCCGTCAGCCAAGGTGGAAGCGAGACCCCGGAGATAGACTTCCTGGGGAAGCGAAACAATCGGTCGTGAGGGGTCTCATTTGTGGCCCTGCAGAGGAGTGACCTAATGGAGTGTAGGGCATCGGGTAGGACCTCCTGCCAGCGGGTGGTTGGGAGATTTCTCGACCGCAGGGCCAGAAGGACAGCCTTCCACACGGTCGCGTTCTCCCTCTCCACCTGCCCGTTTCCCCGCGGGTTATAACTGGTCGTTCTGCTCGAGGCGATGCCTTTGCTGAGCAGATACTGATGCAGTTCATCGCTCGTGAACGATGTACCCCGGTCGCTGTGGATATAAGCAGGGAAACCGAACAGGGTGAAGATGCTGTGCAGTGCCTTAATCACCGTGGCTGAGGTCATGTCGGTGCAGGGAATGGCAAATGGGAAACGGGAGAACTCATCGATGACGGTGAGGAAATAGGCATAACGGTTGGTGGACGGGAGGGGCCCCTTGAAGTCCACGCTCAGTCGCTCAAAGGGACCCGAGGCCTTCACGAGCCGAACCTTGTCTGGCCGATAGAAGTGCGGTTTGCACTCCGCACAGACCTGGCAGGCCCTGACCATGGCCTTGACCTCCTTGGTTGAGTAAGGTAGGTTGCGGGACTTGATGAAATGGACGAGCCGGGTAACCCCCGGGTGGCAGAGGTCATTGTGGATGGCTTGCAGGTGGTCCTCCTGCGCGTTGGCGCATGTGCCGCGGGACAGGGCATCTGGGGGCTCGTTGAGCTCCCCTGGACGATACTTGATATCGTACGAGTAGGTGGAGAGTTCGATCCTCCACCTCAAAAGTTTATCGTTTTTTATTTTGCCCCGTTGCGTGTTATCGAACATATAGGCAACCGACCATTGGTCGGTGACGAGGGTAAACCTCCTACCGGCGAGGTAGTGTCTCCAGCACCGCACAGCCTCCACAATGGCTTGTGCCTCCTTTTCGACTGCAGAGTGTCGAATCTCGGAGGCGGTGAGGGTTCGGGAGAAGAACGCTACTGGTCTGCCTCCTTGATTGAGGGTAGCAGCCAGGGCGATGTCTGATGCATCGCTCTCTACCTGGAAAGGGATGGTTTCGTCCACCGCGTGCATGGCGGCCTTGATGATGTCGGCCTTGATGTGGTTGAAGGCCAATTGAGCCTCAGCCGAGAAGGGAAAAGTGGTGGTCTTTAGGAGTGGGCGGGCTTTGTCCGCATACTTGGGGACCCACTGGGCGTAATAGGAGAAAAGCCCCAAGCACCGTTTGAGGGCCTTGAGGCTGCGGGGGAGAGGGAGTTCCTTAAGGGGGCGCATGCGGTCGGGGTCGGGACCTAGGACCCCGTCTTCCACGACATAGCCGAGGATGGCCAGCTGGGTGGTGTGGAAAACGCATTTGCCCTGGTTATAGGTCAGGTTAAGGGCTCGGGCGGTCTGGGGGAACTTTTTGAGGTTAGCGTCATGGTCCTGCTGATCATGGCCGCAGATGGTGACATTGTCCAAGTACGGGTATGAAGCCCGCAAACCGTACTGGTCCACCATTTGGTCCATCGCCCTTTGAAAGACGGAGACCCCATTTGTGACACCAAAGGGGACCCTGAGGAAGTGGAAGAGCCGGCCGGCTGCTTCGAAGGCAGTATAGGGGCGGTCTTTTGGTCGGATGGGGAGCTGGTGGTAGGCAGATTTGAGGTCGACCGTGGAAAAGACTCGGTATTGGGCGATCCGATTTACCATTTCCGCGGTGCGAGGAAGGGGGTACGCATCAAGCTGCGTGAATCGGTTTATGGTCTGGCTATAATCTACGACCATCCGTTTCTTCTCCCCGGACCGGACTACCACCACTTGCGCTCTCCAAGGGCTGTTGCTAGCCTCGATGACCCCCTCTCCCAGTAAACGCTGGACCTCTGACTTGATAAAAGCCATATCTTGGGCACTGTAGCGCCGGCTCCTGGTGGCGACGGGCTTACAGTCGGGAGTGAGGTTAGCGAATAGCGAGGGGGGTGCGACTTTCAGTGTTGCAAGGCAGCACACCGTGAGGGGGGGCAAGGGTCCGCCGAACTTCAGTGTCAGGCTTCGGTGGCTGCACTGGAAATACAGTCCGAGCAGCAGGGGGGCACAGAGGTGAGGGAGGATATAAAATTTGAAACGGGTGTATTTGGCACCTTGGATCGAGAGATCCGCAATACAGTACCCCGTGATTTGTACCGAGTGGGACCCAGATGCGAGGGCTATGGTTTGGGATGTGGGATGGGTGCGTAGGGAGCAGCGCCTTACCGTTTCAGGGTGGATAAAGCTCTCCGTGCTCCCGGAGTCGAAGAGGCATGCAGTGTCGTGCCCGTTGACCTGGACCTGCATCATGGAGTTCTGCAGGTGTTTTGGCCGAGTTTGATCGAGGGTGATCGCACCCAGTCGCGGGTAGTCGGAGTCGTAAAATGGCCGCTGCCGTTGGTCGCACATGTCGGGTCGAGAAGATGGCCGCCGACCAGATGGCCGCTCCCATGATTCGCACGAGGCTGATGACGCGTCAGAAGAGGACGTGTCGGGTCGGTGCGCCGCAGCATTGCGAGGCCTGCGGGCCTGAGAGCCTGATTTTCGGGCCGGCTGTTCTTTGTTTTTCTGGGCCCTGGGTCTGGCCAGGCAGACCCTCGCAAAGTGCCCTTTCTTCCCGCAGTCGCTGCAGATCGCGGAGCGGGCTGGGCAGCGTGGGCGTGGGTGCTGGCCCTGCCCGCAGAAGTAGCAAGGTGCGCCTCCATGGTGAGCGGGTCGCCGCGTGGCGCAGGCCTGTAATACGGGCGAGTCTGAGGAAGTCCGGGGGGGGCTGGCAGAGTCCGCGGGGTACGTACCCAAGTTATGTCGGGCCACCTCCAGCAAGGAGGCGAGCGTTAGCGTCTCCTGGAGGTCTTTTGCCCCGTTTTCGAGCTGTCGCTGCCGGATGTAGGTCGAGCGGATGCTGGACACCAAAGAATCTCTGATGTGCAGGTTCATATGGACTTCCCCTGTCACATCCTGATGGTCACAGTCCCTGGCCAGCGCGGTGAGTTTCTCAACAGACTCGTCGAGCGATTCCCCCGAGCGCTGCCGGCGGGTAGAGAGCAGATGCCGGGCGTGCACCTCATTGACGGGTTTGACAAACCGCTTGCGGAGCAACTCAATCGCTTCCTCATAAGTCGTCGCCTTTTCGAGCGTGGCGGAGATTCTGTGACTCACCCGGGCGTGGAGTAGACGCAGCTTGCGTGGCCCCAGGATGGGAGTCTCTGCGGAGTCCAGGTAGGCCTCGAAGCACCGCAGCCAGTATTTAAAAATTTCCTTTGCCTCCGGCGTTCGTGCTTCCAGATTGAGCTTATCTGGTTTTAGGCCTGCGTCCATCCTGAATCTAGTTTAGCCTAATAAATTGAGGTACCCTCAATAATGATGCTTAGAGATTAAACTGTAAAGAAGGCTTTATTAGGCTAATAACTATGCTACAGATTTGGACGAGAGCTGACTGCTATACAGACCATGAGGCAGGCCTTTATGTATGGCTCCCAGATGGGCGGAGCCAGAGGCGGATTCCCCAGTGTTCCAAGCCTGGTCTTAAAGGGGACATCACCTTACATGATGATAAGGCACTAACAGTTCATCACACTGTGGATTGCAAGCCCGTTGCCACTAGGAGCAGACGGTACAGCACCCAGGACAAGACCTTCATCAGGTCCGAAGTCCAACGGCTGCTTAAGGAGAGTATTATCGAGGCCAGCAACAGCCCCTGGAGTGCCCAAGTGGTAGTGGTGAAAACTGGGGAGAAACACAGAATGGTCGTGGACTACAGCCAGACCATCAATCGGTACTCGCAGCTCGACACGTGCCTCCTCCCACACATATCTGATATGGTCAATCCGATTGCGCAGTACCGGGTCTTCTCAACAATTGACCTGAAATCCGCCTACCACCAGCTCCCCATCCGGAAGTTGGACTGGCCATACACTGCCTTTGAGGCGGACGGTCGCCTCTACCACTTCCTTAGGGTCCCTTTCGGTGTCACAAATGGGGTCTCGGTCTTCCAAAGAGAGCTGGACCGAATGGACGACCAGTACGGTTTGCGGGCCACCTTTCCGTATTTAGATAATGTCACCATCTGCGGCCATGACCGGCAGGACCACGATGCCAACCTCGATAAATTCCTCCGCACCGCCACTCTTCTCAACCTGACCTACAACAAAGAGAAGTGTGTGTTCAGCACGACCCGGTTAGCCATTCTCGGCTATATAGTCCAAAACGGACTTCTCCGGCCCGACCCCGAGCGCATGCGCCCCCTCATGGAACTTCCCCTCAAACGCTGCCTGGGATTCTTTTCCTACTACGCTCAGTGGGTCCCAATTTATGCGGACAATTTACGCCGCCCACTCATTCAGTCCACCCAATTCCCCCTCGCGGCCGAGGCACAACACGCTTTCGCCCGCATCAGAGCAGACATCGCCAAGGCCGGGATGCGCGCAGTGGACGAGTCACTGCCTTTCCAAGTAGAAAGCGACGCTTCAGACGTCGCCCTTGCCGCCACTCTAAACCAGGCAGGCAGACCCGTGGCATTCTTTTCCCGCACCCTTCGTGCCTCGGAAATTCAACACTCATCCGTCGAGAAGGAGGCCCAAGCTATCGTTGAAGCTGTGCGGCATTGGAGGCATTACCTGGCAGGTAAGAGATTCACTCTCCTTACGGACCAACGGTCGGTAGCCTTCATGTTCAATAACACACAGCGGGGCAAGATTAAAAATGATAAAATCTTGCGGTGGAGAATCGAGCTCTCCACCTATAATTACGAGGTCTTGTATCGCCCCGGCAAACTCAACGAGCCCCCAGACGCCCTCTCCCGAGGTACATGTGCCAGCGCACAAGTGGACCAGCTCCGGGCCCTACACGACAGCCTTTGTCACCCGGGGGTTACTCGATTGTACCATCTGGTCAAAGCTCGCAATCTGCCCTACTCAGTCGAGGAAGTAAGGACAATCACCAGGGACTGCCAGGTCTGTGCGGAGTGCAAGCCGCACTTCTACCGGCCGGACCGTGCGCGCCTGGTGAAGGCTTCCCGCCCCTTTGAACGCCTCAGCGTGGATTTCAAAGGGCCCCTCCCCTCCACCGACCGTAGCACGTACATTCTCAATGTGGTCGATGAGTACTCCAGATTCCCCTTCGCCATCCCATGCCCCGATATGACGTCTGCCACCGTCATCAAGGCCCTCAGCACCATCTTCGCTCTGTTCGGTTTCCCCACCTACATCCACAGTGACAGGGGATCCTCATTCATGAGCGATGAGCTGCGTCAGTTCCTGCTCAGCAGGGGTATCGCCTCCAGCAGGACGACCAGCTACAACCCCCGGGGAAACGGGCAAGTAGAACGGGAGATGGGACGGTTTGGAGGGCCGTCCAGCTGGCCCTACGGTCCAGGAACCTCCCAGCCTCTCGCTGGCAGGCGGTCCTCCCTGATGCTCTGCACTCCATCCGGTCACTATTGTGCACCGCCACTAATAACACACCCCATGATCGTGTTTTTACCTTCCCCAGGAAGTCCACATCCGGGGTGCCGCTCCCGACTTGGCCGTTGCTCCAGGACCGGTCCTTCTCCGTAGGCACATCCGACTCCACAAGGTGGACCCCTTGGTGGACAGTTTCATCTGCTCCACGCCAACCTTCAATATGCCTACGTTGAGTTCCCCGGCGGCCGCCAAGATACTGTCTCACTCAGGGACCTGGCACCATCAGGTTCCACCCCAACACACCCCCCCACCAATGCGCCCCCCCCCCACCTCCCACCACGCCGCCAATATTGACCCCATCAGACCCCCCCCCTTTTCCGCACAAGAGGACGAAGAGGAACGGCACGCTCCCGGAGTTCCCCGATGTCTGGTTTCGCTAGCTGCAGCAGGAGGCCACACATCTGACTGTAATAAAGCCTCAGTTGTCCCCAACTCTAGTATTTGTGCAATTGATGGTGCATCACTGATTCACTTGTAGTTTGCAGAAAGCTCCACCAACAGGAGCAGGAAATTCCTTTGCAGTTTCCCAATCGGTCCAACGTTAACTCGAGACAATCACGAAGGACGGTGTAAACTATGTACAGGACCTTGAACTGATCAATTGGGTTCAGAAAGGGGCAGAAAGTAGTCCAAATTGCAGTCAGTCACAGGCCCGGTAACAGCCAGAGATCTCTCTACACTTGAAAACCCAAACCACTAAGAGTGTTTTCCATCGCCACATGTCGACATCCCTGCCACTGAGTGTGCAGACACCAGGATGTGCAACCAACTGCTGATAGCCATGTCCATAAACAGACTTTCACACCCCTGTTCCAGGGGTTTGTTCCCTGTGTATATCATACAGCACCACTGCCCCATGTAGATTATAGGGAATAGTATCGAGAACACATGTCTGCACAGTGGGACAGGAGACAAAACCTCCAGGTGTAACAAACAGCATTGCACACTCAGAGCAATATAGTGCACAGCAGCCCCTGTGTACGTTATAGGGAACAGCAGCCCATGTTTTTCATTAACCCCTGCCGTGTGGGGGTCACTGGTTAGGCCAGCATTTACTGCCCATCTCCAAATGCCCTGAGAAGGTGGTGGAGGAGCTGCCTTCTTGAACCGCTACAGTATATGTGGTGCAGGTACACCCACTGCTGTTAGGGAGAGTTTCAGGATGTTGCCCCAGCGACAGTGAAGGAACGGCGATATATTTCCCAGTCAGGGTGGTGAGTGAGTTGGAGGGGAACCTCCAGGCGGTGGGGTTCCCCAGGTATCTGCTGCTCTTGTCCTTCTAGATGGTACTGGTCGTGGGTTTGGAAGGTGCTGCCTCAGGAACCTTTGTGAGGTCCTGCCGGGCATCTTGTAGATGGTACACACGCCACTGTGTGTCGGTGATGGTGCAAATGAATGTTATAGTTTTATCCCGAGAAATAGTGTTATTATAAAATCTATATAGTGTTATGCCCAGTAACACATGGTGTGTTATTATATAATATATACAGTGTTATACCCAGTGACGCACGGTGTGTTATTATATAATATATACAGCGTTATACCCAGTGACGCACGGTGTGTTATTATATAATATATACAGCGTTATACCCAGTGACACACAGTGTGTTATTATATAATATACACAGCGTTATACCCAGTGACACACGGTGTGTGATTATATAATATATACAGCGTTATACCCAGTGACACACGGTGTGTTATTATATAATATATACAGCGTTATACCCAGTGACACATGGTGTGTTATTATATAATATACACAGCGTTATACCCAGTGACCCACGGTGTGTTATATAATATATACAGCATTATACCCAGTGACACACTGTGTGTTATTATATAATATATACAGCGTTATACCCAGTGACACACGGTGTGTTATTACATAATATACACAGCGTTATACCCAGTGACCCACGGTGTGTTATTATATAATATACACAGCGTTATACCCAGTGACCCACGGTGTGTTATTATATAATATATACAGCGTTATACCCAGTGACACACGGTGTTATTATATAATATATACAGTGTGATACCCAGTGACACGCGGTGTGTTATTATATAATATATACAGCGTTATACCCAGTGACCCACGGTGTGTTATTATATAATATATACAGCGTTATACCCAGTGACCCACAGTGTGTTATTATATAATATATACAGCGTTATACCCAGTGACGCACGGTGTGTTATTATATAATATACACAGCGTTATACCCAGTGACACACGGTGTGTTATTATATAATATACACAGCGTTATACCCAGTGACGCACGGTGTGTTATTATATAATATATACAGCGTTATACCGAGTGACCCACGGTGTGTTATTATATAATATATACAGCGTTATACCCAGTGACACACTGTGTGTTATTATATAATATACACAGTGTTATACCCAGTGACGCACGGTGTGTTATTATATAATATACACAGCGTTATACCCAGTGACACACGGTGTGTTATTATATAATATACACAGCGTTATACCCAGTGACGCACGGTGTGTTATTATATAATATACACAGCGTTATACCCAGTGACGCACGGTGTGTTATATAATATACACAGCGTTATACCCAGTGACCCACGGTGTGTTATTATATAATATACACAGCGTTATACCCAGAGACCCACGGTGTGTTATTATATAATATACACAGCGTTATACCCAGTGACCCACGGTGTGTTATATAATATATACAGCGTTATACCCAGTGACCCACGGTGTGTTATTATATAATATACACAGCGTTATACCCAGTGACGCACGGTGTGTTATTATATAATATACACAGCGTTATACCCAGTGACGCACGGTGTGTTATTATATAATATACACAGCGTTATACCCAGTGACTCACGGTGTGTTATTATATAATATACACAGCGTTATACCCAGTGACGCACGGTGTGTTATTATATAATATATACAGCGTTATACCCAGAGACCCACGGTGTGTTATTATATAATATACACAGCGTTATACCCAGTGACCCACGGTGTGTTATTATATAATATACACAGCGTTATACCCAGTGACGCACGGTGTGTTATTATATAATATATACAGCGTTATACCCAGTGACGCACGGTGTGTTATTATATAATATACACAGCGTTATACCCAGTGACCCACGGTGTGTTATTATATAATATACACAGCGTTATACCCAGTGACCCACGGTGTGTTATTATATAATATACACAGCGTTATACCCAGTGACGCACGGTGTGTTATTATATAATATATACAGCGTTATACCCAGAGACGCACGGTGTGTTATTATATAATATACACATCGTTATACCCAGTGACCCACGGTGTGTTATATCATATATACAGCGTTATACCCAGTGACACACGGTGTGTTATTATATAATATATACAGCGTTATACCCAGTGACACACGGTGTGTTATTACATAATATACACAGCGTTATACCCAGTGACCCACGGTGTGTTATTATATAATATACACAGCGTTATACCCAGTGACCCACGGTGTGTTATTATATAATATATACAGCGTTATACCCAGTGACACACGGTGTTATTATATAATATATACAGTGTGATACCCAGTGACACGCGGTGTGTTATTATATAATATATACAGCATTATACCCAGTGACACACGGTGTGTTATTATATAATATATACAGCGTTATACCGAGTGACCCACGGTGTGTTATTATATAATATATACAGCGTTATACCCAGTGACCCACGGTGTGTTATTATATAATATATACAGCGTTATACCCAGTGACGCACGGTGTGTTATTATATAATATACACAGCGTTATACCCAGTGACACACAGTGTGTTATTATATAATATACACAGCGTTATACCCAGTGACGCACGGTGTGTTATTATATAATATACACAGCGTTATACCCAGTGACGCACGGTGTGTTATATAATATACACAGCGTTATACCCAGTGACCCACGGTGTGTTATTATATAATATACACAGCGTTATACCCAGAGACACACGGTGTGTTATTATATAATATACACAGCGTTATACCCAGTGACCCACGGTGTGTTATATAATATATACAGCGTTATACCCAGTGACACACGGTGTGTTATTATATAATATACACAGCGTTATACCCAGTGACGCACGGTGTGTTATTATATAATATACACAGCGTTATACCCAGTGACGCACGGTGTGTTATATAATATACACAGCGTTATACCCAGTGACCCACGGTGTGTTATTATATAATATACACAGCATTATACCCAGAGACCCACGGTGTGTTATTATATAATATACACAGCGTTATACCCAGTGACCCACGGTGTGTTATATAATATATACAGCGTTATACCCAGTGACACACGGTGTGTTATTATATAATATATACAGCGTTATACCCAGTGACACACTGTGTGTTATTATATAATATACACAGCGTTATACCCAGTGACCCACGGTGTGTTATTATATAATATACACAGCGTTATACCCAGTGACCCACGGTGTGTTATTATATAATATACACAGCGTTATACCCAGTGACCCACGGTGTGTTATTATAATATACACAGCGTTATACCCAGTGACACACGGTGTGTTATTATATAATATATACAGTGTGATACCCAGTGACACATGGTGTGTTATTATATAATATATACAGCGTTATACCCAGTGACGCATGGTGTGTTATTATATAATATACACAGCGTTATACCCAGTGACACACGGTGTGTTATTATATAATATACACAGCGTTATACCCAGTGACACACGGTGTGTTATTATATAATGTACACAGCGTTATACCCAGTGACACACGGTGTGTTATTATATAATATATACAGCGTTATACCCAGTGACAAACGGTGTGTTATTATATAATATATACAGTGTGATACCCAGTGACACACGGTGTGTTATTATATAATATATACAGTGTTATACCCAGTGACACACGGTGTGTTATTATATAATATACATAGCGTTATACCCAGTGACACACGGTGTGTTATTATATAATATACATAGCGTTATACCCAGTGACACACGGTGTGTTATTATATAATATACACAGCGTTATACCCAGTGACACACGGTGTGTAGTTATATAATATATACAGCGTTATACCCAGTGACAAACGGTGTGTTATTTTATAATATACACAGCGTTATACCCTGTGACACACGGCGTGTTATTATATAATATATACAGTGTTATACCCAGTGACACACGGTGTGTTATTATATAATATACACAGCGTTATACCCATTGACGCACGGTGTTATTATATAATATCCACAGTGTTATTCCCAGTGATGCACGGTGTGTTATTATTTAATATACACAGCGTTATACCCAGTGACACACAGTGTGTTATTATATAATATACACAGCGTTATACCCAGTGACACACGGTGTGTTATTATATAATATACACAGCGTTATACCCAGTGGCCCGCGGTGTGTTATTATATTAAATATACAGCGTTATACCCAGTGACCCACGGTGTGTTATTATATAATATATACAGCGTTATACCCAGTGACACATGGTGTGTTATTATATAATATATACAGCGTTATACCCAGTGACACACGGTGTGTTATTATTTAATATACACAGCGTTATACCCAGTGACACACGGTGTGTTATTATTTAATATACACAGCGTTATACCCAGTGACACACGGTATGTTATTATATAATATACACAGCGTTATACCCAGTGACCCACGGTGAGTTATTATATAATATATACAGCGTTATACCCAGTGACACACGGTGTGTTATTATTTAATATACACAGCGTTATACCCAGTGACCCACGGTGTGTTATTATATAATATATACAGCGTTATGCCCAGTGACACACGGTGTGTTATTATATAATATATACAGCGTTATACCCAGTGACACACGGTGTGTTATTATATAATATACACAGCGTTATACCCAGTGACGCACGGTGTGTTATTATATAATATATACAGCGTTGTACCCAGAGACGCACGGTGTGTTATTATATAATATACACAGCGTTATACCCAGTGACCCACGGTGTGTTATATAATATATACAGCGTTATACCCAGTGACACACGGTGTGTTATTATATAATATATACAGCGTTATACCCAGTGACACACGGTGTGTTATTATATAATATACACAGCGTTATACCCAGTGACACACGGTGTGTTATTATATAATATACACAGCGTTATACCCAGTGACCCACGGTGTGTTATTATATAATATATACAGCGTTATACCCAGTGACACATGGTGTGTTATTATATAATATATACAGCGTTATACCCAGTGACACACGGTGTGTTATTATTTAATATACACAGCGTTATACCCAGTGACACACGGTGTGTTATTATTTAATATACACAGCGTTATACCCAGTGACACACGGTGTGTTATTATATAATATACACAGCGTTATACCCAGTGACCCACGGTGTGTTATTATATAATATATACAGCGTTATACCCAGTGACCCACGGTGTGTTATTATTTAATATACACAGCGTTATACCCAGTGACCCACGGTGTGTTATTATATAATATATACAGCGTTATGCCCAGTGACACACGGTGTGTTATTATATAATATATACAGCGTTATACCCAGTGACACACGATGTGTTATTATATAATATACACAGCGTTATACCCAGTGACGCACGGTGTGTTATTATATAATATATACAGCGTTATACCCAGAGACGCACGGTGTGTTATTATATAATATACACAGTGTTATACCCAGTGACCCACGGTGTGTTATATAATATATACAGCGTTATACCCAGTGACACACGGTGTGTTATTATATAATATATACAGCGTTATACCCAGTGACACACGGTGTGTTATTACATAATATACACAGCGTTATACCCAGTGACCCACGGTGTGTTATTATATAATATATACAGCGTTATACCCAGTGACACACGGTGTTATTATATAATATATACAGTGTGATACCCAGTGACACGCGGTGTGTTATTATATAATATATACAGCGTTATACCCAGTGACACACGGTGTGTTGTTATATAATATATACAGCGTTATACCGAGTGACCCACGGTGTGTTATTATATAATATATACAGCGTTATACCCAGTGACCCACGGTGTGTTATTATATAATATATACAGCGTTATACCCAGTGACGCACGGTGTGTTATTATATAATATACACAGCGTTATACCCAGTGACACACGGTGTGTTATTATATAATATACACAGCGTTATACCCAGTGACGCACGGTGTGTTATTATATAATATACACAGCGTTATACCCAGTGACGCACGGTGTGTTATATAATATACACAGCGTTATACCCAGTGACCCACGGTGTGTTATTATATAATATACGCAGCGTTATGCCCAGTGACCCACGGTGTGTTATTATATAATATATACAGCGTTATACCCAGTGACGCACGGTGTGTTATTATATAATATATACAGCGTTATACCCAGTGACACACTGTGTGTTATTATATAATGTACACAGCGTTATACCCAGTGACCCACGGTGTGTTATTATATAATATACACAGCGTTATACCCAGTGACCCACGGTGTGTTATTACATAATATACACAGCGTTATACCCAGTGACCCACGGTGTGTTATTATATAATATACACAGCGTTATACCCAGTGACCCACGGTGTGTTATTACATAATATACACAGCGTTATACCCAGTGACCCACGGTGTGTTATTA
Organism: Scyliorhinus torazame; assembly: GCF_047496885.1. Lineage (NCBI taxonomy): Eukaryota > Metazoa > Chordata > Chondrichthyes > Carcharhiniformes > Scyliorhinidae > Scyliorhinus > Scyliorhinus torazame. The sequence continues at coordinate 397,119,620 of NC_092708.1, read as the reverse complement.
TATAATATACACAGCGTTATACCCAGTGACACACGGTGTGTTACTATATAATATATACAGTGTGATACCCAGTGACACATGGTGTGTTATTATATAATATACACAGCGTTATACCCAGTGACACACGGTGTGTTACTATATAATATATACAGTGTGATACCCAGTGACACATGGTGTGTTATTATATAATATATACAGCGTTATACCCATTGACCCACGGTGTGTTATTATATAATATATACAGCGTTATGCCCAGTGACCCACGGTGTGTTATTATATAATATATACAGCGTTATACCCAGTGACGCACGGTGTGTTATTATATAATATACACAGCGTTATACCCAGTGACACACGGTGTGTTATTATATAATATACACAGCGTTATACCCAGTGACACACGGTGTGTGATTATATAATATACACAGCGTTATACCCAGTGACCCACGGTGTGTTATTATATAATATACACAGCGTTATACCCAGTGACACACGGTGTGTTATTATATAATATATACAGCGTTATACCCAGTGACACACGGTGTGTTATTATATAATATACACAGCGTTATACCCAGTGACCCACGGTGTGTTATTATATAATATATACAGCGTTATACCCAGTGACACACGGTGTGTTATTATATAATATATACAGCATATTACCCAGTGACGCACGGTGTGTTTTTATATAATATACACAGCGTTATACCCAGTGACGCACGGTGTGTTATTATATAATATATACAGCGTTATACCCAGTGACACACGGTGTGCTTTATATAATATCCACAGCGTTATACCCAGTGACACACGGTGTGTTATTATATAATATATACAGTGTGATACCCAGTGACGCACGGTGTGTTATTATATAATATATACAGTGTGATACCCAGTGACACACGGTGTGTTGTTATATAATATACACAGCGTTATACCCAGTGACACACGGTGTGTTATTATATAATATATACAGTGTGATACCCAGTGACGCACGGTGTGTTATTATATAATATATACAGTGTGATACCCAGTGACACACGGTGTGTTATTATATAATATACACAGCGTTATACACAGTGACACACGGTGTGTTATTATATAATATATACAGCGTTATACCCATTGACCCACGGTGTGTTATTATATAATATATACAGCGTTATACCCAGTGACGCACGGTGTGTTATTATATAATATATACAGCGTTATACCCATTGACCTACGGTGTGTTATTATATAATATATAAAGCGTTATACCCAGTGACCCACGGTGTGTTATTATATAATATACACAGCGTAATACCCAGTGACCCACGGTGTGTTATTATATAATATATACAGCGTTATACCCAGTGACACACGGTGTGTTATTATATAATATATACAGCGTTATACCCAGTGACCCACGGTGTGTTATTATATAATATATACAGTGTTATACCCAGTGACACACGGTGTGTTATTATATAATATACACAGCGTTACACCCAGTGACACACGGTGTGTTATTATACAATATACACAGCGTTATACCCAGTGACCCACGGTGTGTTATTATATAATATATACAGTGTTATACCCAGTGACACACGGTGTGTTATTATACAATATACACAGCGTTATACCCAGTGACCCACGGTGTGTTATTATATAATATATACAATGTTATACCCATTGACCCACGGTGTGTTATTATATAATATACACAGCGTTACACCCAGTGACCCACGGTGTGTTATTATATAATATATACAGCGTTACACCCAGTGACGCACGGTGTGTTATTATATAATATACACAGCGTTACACCCAGTGACCCACGGTGTTTTATTATATAATATACACAGCGTTATACCTAGTGACGCACGGTGTGTTATTATATAATATATACAGTGTTATACCCAGTGACACATGGTGTGTTATTATATAATATATACAGCGTTATTCCCAGTGACACACGGTGTGTTATTATATAATATACACAGCGTTACACCCAGTGACACACGGTGTGTTATTATATAATATATACAGTGTGATACCCAGTGACGCACGGTGTGTTATTATATAATATATACAGTGTGATACCCAGTGACACACGGTCTGTTGTTATATAATATACACAGCGTTATACCCAGTGACACACGGTGTGTTATTATATAATATATACAGTGTGATACCCAGTGACGCACGGTGTGTTATTATATAATATATACAGTGTGATACCCAGTGACACACGGTGTGTTATTATATAATATACACAGCGTTATACACAGTGACACACGGTGTGTTATTATATAATATATACAGCGTTATACCCATTGACCCACGGTGTGTTATTATATAATATATACAGCGTTATACCCAGTGACGCACGGTGTGTTATTATATAATATATACAGCGTTATACCCATTGACCTACGGTGTGTTATTATATAATATATAAAGCGTTATACCCAGTGACCCACGGTGTGTTATTATATAATATACACAGCGTTATACCCAGTGACCCACGGTGTGTTATTATATAATATATACAGCGTTATACCCAGTGACACACGGTGTGTTATTATATAATATATACAGCGTTATACCCAGTGACCCACGGTGTGTTATTATATAATATATACAGTGTTATACCCAGTGACACACGGTGTGTTATTATATAATATACACAGCGTTATACCCAGTGACACACGGTGTGTTATTATACAATATACACAGCGTTATACCCAGTGACCCACGGTGTGTTATTATATAATATATACAGTGTTATACCCAGTGACACACGGTGTGTTATTATATAATATACACAGCGTTATACCCAGTGACACACGGTGTGTTATTATACAATATACACAGCGTTATACCCAGTGACCCACGGTGTGTTATTATATAATATATACAGCGTTATACCCAGTGACACACGGTGTGTTATTATATAATATATACAGCGTTATACCCAGTGACACATGGTGTGTTATTATATAATATATACAGCTTTATACCCAGTGACACACGGTGTGTTATTATACAATATACACAGCGTTATACCCAGTGACCCACGGTGTGTTATTATATAATATATACAATGTTATACCCATTGACCCACGGTGTGTTATTATATAATATACACAGCGTTACACCCAGTGACCCACGGTGTGTTATTATATAATATATACAGCGTTACACCCAGTGACGCACGGTGTGTTATTATATAATATACACAGCGTTACACCCAGTGACCCACGGTGTTTTATTATATAATATACACAGCGTTATACCCAGTGACGCACGGTGTGTTATTATATAATATATACAGTGTTATACCCAGTGACACATGGTGTGTTATTATATAATATATACAGCGTTATTCCCAGTGACACACGGTGTGTTATTATATAATATACACAGCGTTACACCCTGTGACACACGGTGTGTTATTATATAATACATACAGCGTTACACCCAGTGACACACGGTGTGTTATTATATAATATACACAGCGTTACACCCAGTGACCCACGGTGTGTTATTATATAATATACACAGCGTTATACCCAGTGACACACGGTGTGTTATTATATAAAAAATACAGCGTTATACCCAGTGACCCACGGTGTGTTATTATATAATATACACAGCGTTACACCCAGTGACACACGGTGTGTTATTATATAATATACACAGCGTTACACCCAGTGACCCACGGTGTGTTATTATATAATATATACAGCGTTATACCCATTGACACACGGTGTGTTATTATATAATATACACAGCGTTATACCCAGTGACGCACGGTGTGTTATTATATAATATACACAGCGTTACACCCAGTGACACACGGTGTGTTATTATATAATATATACAGCGTTATACCCAGTGAAACACGGTGTGTTATTATATAATATACACAGCGTTATACCCAGTGACGCACGGTGTGTTATTATATAATATACATAGCGTTATACCCAGTGACACATGGTGTGTTATTATATAATATACACAGCGTTATACCCAGTGACACACGGTGTGTTATTATATAATATATACAGCGTTATACCCAGTGACACACGGTGTGTTATTATATAATATATACAGTGTTATACCCAGTGACACACGGTGTGTTATTATATAATATATACAGCGTTATACCCAGTGACGCACGGTGTGTTATTATATAATATACACAGCGTTATACCCAGTGACGCACGGTGTGTTATTATATAATATATACAGTGTTATACCCAGTGACGCACGGTGTGTTATTATATAATATATACAGCGTTATACCCAGTGACGCACGGTGTGTTATTATATAATATATAAAGCGTTATACCCAGTGACGCACGGTGTGTTATTATATAATATACACAGCGTTATACCCAGTGACACACGGTGTGTTATTATATAATATACACAGCGTTATACCCAGTGACACACGGTGTGTTATTATATAATGTACACAGCATTATACCCAGTGACACACGGTGTGTTATTATATAATATATACAGCGTTATACACAGTGACAAACGGTGTGTTATTATATAATATATACAGTGTGATACCCAGTGACACACGGTGTGTTATTATATAATATATACAGTGTTATACCCAGTGACACACGGTGTGTTATTATATAATATACATAGCGTTATACCCAGTGACACACGGTGTGTTATTATATAATATACACAGCGTTATACCCAGTGACCCACGGTGTGTTATTATATAATATACACAGCGTTATACCCAGTGACGCACGGTGTGTTATTATATAATATATACAGCGTTATACCCAGAGACGCACGGTGTGTTATTAAATAATATACACAGCGTTATACCCAGTGACCCACGGTGTGTTATATAATATATACAGCGTTATACCCAGTGACACACGGTGTGTTATTATATAATATATACAGCGTTATACCCAGTGACACACGGTGTGTTATTACATAATATACACAGCGTTATACCCAGTGACCCACGGTGTGTTATTATATAATATACACAGCGTTATACCCAGTGACCCACGGTGTGTTATTATATAATATATACAGCGTTATACCCAGTGACACACGGTGTTATTATATAATATATACAGTGTGATACCCAGTGACGCACGGTGTGTTATTATATAATATATACAGTGTTATACCCAGTGACACATGGTGTGTTATTATATAATATATACAGCGTTATTCCCAGTGACACACGGTGTGTTATTATATAATATACACAGCGTTACACCCTGTGACACACGGTGTGTTATTATATAATACATACAGCGTTACACCCAGTGACACACGGTGTGTTATTATATAATATACACAGCGTTACACCCAGTGACCCACGGTGTGTTATTATATAATATACACAGCGTTATACCCAGTGACACACGGTGTGTTATTATATAAAAAATACAGCGTTATACCCAGTGACCCACGGTCTGTTATTATATAATATATACAGCGTTATACCCAGTGACACACGGTGTGTTATTATATAATATACACAGCGTTACACCCAGTGACCCACGGTGTGTTATTATATAATATATACAGCGTTATACCCAGTGACAAACGGTGTGTTATTATATAATATATACAGTGTGATACCCAGTGACACACGGTGTGTTATTACATAATATACACAGCGTTATTCCCAGTGACACACGGTGTGTTATTTTATAATATATACAGCGTTATACCCAGTGACACACGGTGTGTTATTATATAATATATACAGCGTTATACCCAGTGACCCACGGTGTGTTATTATATAATATATACAGCGTTATACCCAGTGACCCACGGTCTGTTATTATATAATATATACAGCGTTATACCCAGTGACACACGGTGTGTTATTACATAATATACACAGCGTTATTCCCAGTGACACACGGTGTGTTATTTTATAATATATCCAGCGTTATACCCAGTGACACACGGTGTGTTATTATATAATATATACAGCGTTATACCCAGTGACCCACGGTGTGTTATTATATAATATATACAGCGTTATACCCAGTGACCCACGGTCTGTTATTATATAATATACACAGCGTTATTCCCAGTGACACACGGTGTGTTATTTTATAATATATACAGCGTTATACCCAGTGACACACGGTGTGTTATTATATAATATATACAGCGTTATACCCAGTGACACACGGTGTGTTATTATACAATATACACAGCGTTATACCCAGTGACACACGGTGTGTTATTATATAATATACACAGCGTTATTCCCAGTGACACACGGTGTGTTATTTTATAATATATACAGCGTTATACCCAGTGACACACGGTGTGTTATTATATAATATATACAGCGTTATACCCAGTGACCCACGGTGTGTTATTATATAATATATACAGCGTTATACCCAGTGACACACGGTGTGTTATTACATAATATACACAGCGTTATTCCCAGTGACACACGGTGTGTTATTTTATAATATATACAGCGTTATACCCAGTGACACACGGTGTGTTATTATATAATATATACAGCGTTATACCCAGTGACCCACGGTCTGTTATTATATAATATATACAGCGTTATACCCAGTGACACACGGTGTGTTATTATATAATATACACAGCGTTACACCCAGTGACCCACGGTGTGTTATTATATAATATATACAGCGTTATACCCAGTGACACACGGTGAGTTATTATATAATATACACAGCGTTATACCCAGTGACGCACGGTGTGTTATTATATAATATACACAGCGTTACACCCAGTGACACACGGTGTGTTATTATATAATATATACAGCGTTATACCCAGTGAAACACGGTGTGTTATTATATAATATACACAGCGTTATACCCAGTGACGCACGGTGTGTTATTATATAATATACACAGCGTTATACCCAGTGACGCATGGTGTGTTATTATATAATATCCACAGCGTTATACCCAGTGACACACGGTGTGTTTTTATATAATATATACAGCGTTATACCCAGTGACCCACGGTGTGTTATTATGTAATATCCACAGCGTTATACCCAGCGACACACGGTGTGTTATTATATAATATATACAGCGTTATACCCAGAGACCCACGGTGTGTCACTATATAATATATACAGCGTTATACCCAGTGACACACGGTGTGTTATTATATAATATATACAGCGTTATACCCAGTGACCCACGGTGTGTTATTATATAATATACACAGCGTTATACCGAGTGACACACGGTGTGTTATTATATAATATATACTGCTTTATACCCAGTGACCCACGGTGTGTTATTATATAATATACACAGCGTTATACCCAGTGACACACGGTGTGTTATTATATAATATACACAGCGTTATACCCAGTGATACACGGTGTGTTATTATATAATATATACAGCGTTATACCCAATGACCCACGGTGTGTTATTATATAATATATACAGCGTTATACCCAGTGACCCATGGTGTGTTATTATAAAATATATACAGCGTTATACCCAGTGACCCACGGTGTGTTATTATATAATATATACAGCGTTATACCCAGTGACACACGGTGTGTTATTATATAATATGCACAGCGTTATACCCAGTGACACACGGTGTGTTATTATATAATATATACAGGGTTATACCAAGTGACCCACTGTGTGTTATTATATAATATGTACAGCGTTACACCCAGTGACCCACGGTGTGTTATTATATAATATACACAGCGTTATACCCAGTGACTCACGGTGTGTTATTATATAATATATACAGCGTTATACCCAGTGACCCACGGTGTGTTATCATATAATATATACAGCGTTATACCCAGTGACACACGGTGTGTTATTATATAATATATACAGCGTTATACCCAGTGACCCACGGTGTGTTATTATATAATATATACAGTGTTATACCCAGTGACACACGGGGTGTTATTATAAAATATATACAGCGTTATACCCAGTGACGCACGGTGTGTTATTATATAATATACACAGCGTTATACCCAGTGACACACGGTGTGTTATTATATAATATATACAGTGTTATACACAGTGACACACGGGGTGTTATTATATAATATATACAGCGTTATACCCAGTGACCCACGGTGTGTTATTATATAATATGCACAGCGTTATACCCAGTGACACACGGTGTGTTATAATATAATATATACTGGGTTATACCCAGTGACCCACTGTGTGTTATTATATAATATGTACAGTGTTACACCCAGTGACCCACGGTGTGTTATTATATAATATACACAGCGTTATACCCAGTGACACACGGTGTGTTATTATATAATATATACAGCGTTATACCCAGTGACCCACGGTGTGTTATTATATAATATATACAGCGTTATACCCAGTGACACACGGTGTGTTATTAGATAATATATACAGCGTTATACCCAGTGACCCACGGTGTGTTATTATATAATATATACAGTGTTATACCCAGTGACACACGGGGTGTTATTATATAATATATACAGCGTTATACCCAGTGACCCACGGTGTGTTATTATATAATATATAAAGCGTTATACCCAGTGACACACGGTGTGTTATTATATAATATATACAGCGTTATACCCAGTGACCCACTAATGTGTTAGTATATAATATATACAGTGTTATACTCAGTGACACACGGGGTGTTATTATATAATATATACAGCGTTATACCCAGTGACGCACGGTGTGTTATTATATAATATACACAGCGTTATACCCAGTGACACACGGTGTGTTATTATATAATATATACAGTGTTATACCCAGTGACACACGGGGTGTTATTATATAATATATACAGCGTTATACCAAGTGACCCACGGTGTGTTGTTATATAATATGCACAGCGTTATACCCAGTGACGCACGGTGTGTTATTATATAATATATACAGGGTTATACCCAGTGACCCACTGTGTGTTATTATATAATATGTACAGCGTTACACCCAGTGTCCCACGGTGTGTTATTATATAATATACACAGCGTTATACCCAGTGACACACGGTGTGTTATTATATAATAGATACAGCGTTATACCCAGTGACCCACGGTGTGTTATTATATAATATATACAGCGTTATACCCAGTGACACACGGTGTGTTATTATATAATATATACAGCGTTATACCCAGTGACCCACGGTGTGTTATTATATAATATATACAGTGTTATACCCAGTGACACACGGGGTGTTATTATATAATATATACAGCGTTATACCCAGTGACGCACGGTGTGTTATTATATAATATACACAGCGTTATACCGAGTGACACACGGTGTGTTATTATATAATATATACAGCGTTATACCCAGTGACCCACGGTGTGTTATTACATAATATATACAGTGTTATACCCAGTGACACACGGGGTGTTATTATATAATATATACAGCGTTATACCCAGTGACGCACGGTGTGTTATTATATAATATACACAGCGTTATACCCAGTGACACACGGTGTGTTATTATATAATATATACAGCGTTATACCCAGTGACACATGGTGTGTTATTATATAATATACACAGCGTTATACCCAGTGACCCACGGTGTGTTATTATATAATATATACAGCGTTATACCCAGTGACACACGGTGTGTTATTTTGTAATATATACAGCGTATTACCCAGTGACGCACGGTGTGTTTTTATATAATATACACAGCGTTACACCCAGTGACACACGGTGTGTTATTATATAATATACATAGCGTTATACCCAGTGACACACGGTGTGTTATTATATAATATACACAGCGTTATACACAGCGACACACGGTGTGTTATTATATAATATATACAGTGTGATACCCAGTGACGCACGGTGTGTTATTATATAATATACACAGCGTTATACCCAGTGACGCACGGTGTGTTATTATATAATATCCACAGCGTTATACCCAGTGACACACGGTGTGTTATTATATAATATATACAGCGTTATACCCAGTGACCCACGGTGTGTTATTATATAATATCCACAGCGTTATACCCAGTGACACACGGTGTGTTATTATATAATATATACAGTGTGATACCCAGTGACGCACGGTGTGTTATTGTATAATATATACAGTGTGATACCCAGTGACACACGGTGTGTTATTATATAATATACACAGCGTTATACCCAGTGACACACGGTGTGTTATTATGTAATATATACAGTGTGATACCCAGTGACGCACGGTGTGTTATTATATAATATATACAGTGTGATACCCAGTGACACACGGTGTGTTATTATATAATATACACAGCGTTATACCCAGTGACACACGGTGTGTTATTATATAATATATACAGCGTTATACCCATTGACCCACAGTGTGTTATTATATAATATATACAGCGTTATACCCAGTGACGCACGGTGTGTTATTATATAATATATACAGCGTTATACCCATTGACCCACGGTGTGTTATTATATAATATATACAGCGTTATACCCAGTGACCCACGGTGTGTTATTATATAATATACACAGCGTTATACCGAGTGACACACGGTGTGTTATTATATAATATATACTGCTTTATACCCATTGACCCACGGTGTGTTATTATATAATATACACAGCGTTATACCCAGTGACACACGGTGTGTTATTATATAATATACACAGCGTTATACCCAGTGATACACGGTGTGTTATTATATAATATATACAGCGTTATACCCAGTGACCCACGGTGTGTTATTATATCATATATACAGCGTTATACCCAGTGACCCACGATGTGTTATTATATAATATATACAGCGTTATACCCAGTGACCCACGGTGTGTTATTATATAATATATACAGCGTTATACCCAGTGACACATGGTGTGTTATTATATAATATGCACAGGTAATACCCAGTGACACACGGTGTGTTATTATATAATATATACAGGGTTATACCAAGTGACCCACTGTGTGTTATTATATAATATGTACAGCGTGACACCCAGTGACCCACGGTGTGTTATTATATAATATACACAGCGTTATACCCAGTGACACACGGTGTGTTATTATATAATATATACAGCGTTATACCCAGTGACCCACGGTGTGTTATATAATATATACAGCGTTATACCCAGTGACACACGGTGTGTTATTATATAATATACACAGCGTTACACCCTGTGACACACGTGTGTTATTATATAATATATACAGCGTTATACCCAGTGACACACGGTGTGTTATTATATAATATATACAGCGTTATTCCCAGTGACACACGGTGTGTTATTATATAATATATACAGCGTTACACCCAGTGACACACGGTGTGTTACTATATAATATATGCAGCGTTATACCCAGTGACACACGGTGTGTTAGTATATAATATATACAGCGTTATACTCAGTGACGCACGGTGTGTTATTATATAATATATACAGCGTTACACCCAGTGACACACGGTGTGTTACTATATAATATATGCAGCGTTATACCCAGTGACACACGGTGTGTTAGTATATAATATATACAGCGTTATACTCAGTGACGCACGGTGTGTTATTATAAAATGTATACAGCGTTATTCCCAGTGACACACGGTGTGTTATTATATAATATATACAGCGTTACACCCAGTGACACACGGTGTGTTACTATATAATATATGCAGCGTTATACCCAGTGACACACGGTGTGTTAGTATATAATATATACAGCGTTATACCCAGTGACACACGGTGTGTTATTATATAATATATACAGCGTTATACCCAGTGACCCACGGTCTGTTATTATATAATATATACAGCGTTATACCCAGTGACACACGGTGTGTTATTATATAATATACACAGTGTTATACCCAGTGACCCACGGTGTGTTATTATATAATATATACAGCGTTATACCCAGTGACACACGGTGTGTTATTATATAATATATACAGCGTTATACCCAGTGACCCACGGTGTGTTATTATATAATATATACAGCGTTATACCCAGTGACCCACGGTCTGTTATTATATAATATATACAGCGTTATACCCAGTGACACACGGTGTGTTATTATATAATATATACAGCGTTATACCCAGTGACGCACGGTGTGTTATTATATAATATACACAGCGTTATACCCAGTGACACACGGTGTGTTATTATATAATATATACAGTGTTATACACAGTGACACACGGGGTGTTATTATATAATATATACAGCGTTATACCCAGTGACCCACGGTGTGTTATTATATAATATGCACAGCGTTATACCCAGTGACACACGGTGTGTTATAATATAATATATACTGGGTTATACCCAGTGACCCACTGTGTGTTATTATATAATATGTACAGTGTTACACCCAGTGACCCACGGTGTGTTATTATATAATATACACAGCGTTATACCCAGTGACACACGGTGTGTTATTATATAATATATACAGCGTTATACCCAGTGACCCACGGTGTGTTATTGTATAATATATACAGCGTTATACCCAGTGACACACGGTGTGTTATTATATAATATATACAGCGTTATACCCAGTGACCCACGGTGTGTTATTATATAATATATACAGCGTTATACCCAGTGACCCACGGTCTGTTATTATATAATATGTACAGCGTTATACCCAGTGACACACGGTGTGTTATTATATAATATACACAGTGTTATACCCAGTGACCCACGGTGTGTTATTATATAATATATACAGCGTTATACCCAGTGACACACGGTGTGTTATTATATAATATATACAGCGTTATACCCAGTGACCCACGGTGTGTTATTATATAATATATACTGCGTTATACCCAGTGACCCACGGTCTGTTATTATATAATATATACAGCGTTATACCCAGTGACACACGGTGTGTTATTATATAATATATACAGCGTTATACCCAGTGACGCACGGTGTGTTATTATATAATATACACAGCGTTATACCCAGTGACACACGGTGTGTTATTATATAATATATACAGTGTTATACACAGTGACACACGGGGTGTTGTTATATAATATATACAGCGTTATACCCAGTGACCCACGGTGTGTTATTATATAATATGCACAGCGTTATACCCAGTGACACACGGTGTGTTATAATATAATATATACTGGGTTATACCCAGTGACCCACTGTGTGTTATTATATAATATGTACAGTGTTACACCCAGTGACCCACGGTGTGTTATTATATAATATACACAGCGTTATACCCAGTGACACACGGTGTGTTATTATATAATATATACAGCGTTATACCCAGTGACCCACGGTGTGTTATTGTATAATATATACAGCGTTATACTCAGTGACGCACGGTGTGTTATTATATAATATATACAGCGTTACACCCAGTGACACACGGTGTGTTACTATATAATATATGCAGCGTTATACCCAGTGACACACGGTGTGTTAGTATATAATATATACAGCGTTATACTCAGTGACGCACGGTGTGTTATTATATAATATATACAGCGTTACACCCAGTGACACACGGTGTGTTACTATATAATATATGCAGCGTTATACCCAGTGACACACGGTGTGTTAGTATATAATATATACAGCGTTATACTCAGTGACGCACGGTGTGTTATTATATAATGTATACAGCGTTATTCCCAGTGACACACGGTGTGTTATTATATAATATATACAGCGTTACACCCAGTGACACACGGTGTGTTACTATATAATATATGCAGCGTTATACCCAGTGACACACGGTGTGTTAGTATATAATATATACAGCGTTATATCCAGTGACACACGGTGTGTTATTATATAATATATACAGCGTTATACCCAGTGACCCACGGTCTGTTATTATATAATATATACAGCGTTATACCCAGTGACACACGGTGTGTTATTATATAATATACACAGTGTTATACCCTGTGACCCACGGTGTGTTATTATATAATATATACAGCGTTATACCCAGTGACACACGGTGTGTTATTATATAATATATACAGCGTTATACCCAGTGACCCACGGTGTGTTATTATATAATATATACAGCGTTATACCCAGTGACCCACGGTCTGTTATTATATAATATATACAGCGTTATACCCAGTGACACACGGTGTGTTATTATATAATATATACAGCGTTATACCCAGTGACGCACGGTGTGTTATTATATAATATACACAGCGTTATACCCAGTGACACACGGTGTGTTATTATATAATATATACAGTGTTATACACAGTGACACACGGGGTGTTATTATATAATATATACAGCGTTATACCCAGTGACCCACGGTGTGTTATTATATAATATGCACAGCGTTATACCCAGTGACACACGGTGTGTTATAATATAATATATACTGGGTTATACCCAGTGACCCACTGTGTGTTATTATATAATATGTACAGTGTTACACCCAGTGACCCACGGTGTGTTATTATATAATATACACAGCGTTATACCCAGTGACACACGGTGTGTTATTATATAATATATACAGCGTTATACCCAGTGACCCACGGTGTGTTATTATATAATATATACAGCGTTATACCCAGTGACACACGGTGTGTTATTAGATAATATATACAGCGTTATACCCAGTGACCCACGGTGTGTTATTATATAATATATACAGTGTTATACCCAGTGACACACGGGGTGTTATTATATAATATATACAGCGTTATACCCAGTGACCCACGGTGTGTTATTATATAATATATAAAGCGTTATACCCAGTGACACACGGTGTGTTATTATATAATATATACAGCGTTATACCCAGTGACCCACTAATGTGTTAGTATATAATATATACACTGTTATACTCAGTGACACACGGGGTGTTATTATATAATATATACAGCGTTATACCCAGTGACGCACGGTGTGTTATTATATAATATACACAGCGTTATACCCAGTGACACACGGTGTGTTATTATATAATATATACAGTGTTATACCCAGTGACACACGGGGTGTTATTATATAATATATACAGCGTTATACCAAGTGACCCACGGTGTGTTATTATATAATATGCACAGCGTTATACCCAGTGACACACGGTGTGTTATTATATAATATATACAGGGTTATACCCAGTGACCCACTGTGTGTTATTATATAATATGTACAGCGTTACACCCAGTGTCCCACGGTGTGTTATTATATAATATACACAGCGTTATACCCAGTGACACACGGTGTGTTATTATATAATATATACAGCGTTATACCCAGTGACCCAGGGTGTGTTATTATATAATATATACAGCGTTATACCCAGTGACACACGGTGTGTTATTATACAATATATACAGCGTTATACCCAGTGACCCACGGTGTGTTATTATATAATATATACAGTGTTATACCCAGTGACACACGGGGTGTTATTATATAATATATACAGCGTTATACCCAGTGACGCACGGTGTGTTATTATATAATATACACAGCGTTATACCGAGTGACACACGGTGTGTTATTATATAATATATACAGCGTTATACCCAGTGACCTACGGTGTGTTATTATATAATATATACAGTGTTATACCCAGTGACACACGGGGTGTTATTATATAATATATACAGCGTTATACCCAGTGACGCACGGTGTGTTATTATATAATATACACAGCGTTATACCCAGTGACACACGGTGTGTTATTATATAATATACACAGCGTTATACCCAGTGACCCACGGTGTGTTATTATATAATATATACAGCGTTATACCCAGTGACACACGGTGTGTTATTTTGTAATACATACAGCGTATTACCCAGTGACGCACGGTGTGTTTTTATATAATATACACAGCGTTACACCCAGTGACACACGGTGTGTTATTATATAATATACATCGCGTTATACCCAGTGACACACGGTGTGTTATTATATAATATACACAGCGTTATACACAGCGACACACGGTGTGTTATTATATAATATATACAGTGTGATACCCAGTGACGCACGGTGTGTTATTATATAATATACACAGCGTTATACCCAGTGACGCACGGTGTGTTATTATATAATATCCACAGCGTTATACCCAGTGACACACGGTGTGTTATTATATAATATATACAGCGTTATACCCAGTGACCCACGGTGTGTTATTATATAATATCCACAGCGTTATACCCGGTGACACACGGTGTGTTATTATATAATATATACAGTGTGATACCCAGTGACGCACGGTGTGTTATTGTATAATATATACAGTGTGATACCCAGTGACACACGGTGTGTTATTATATAATATACACAGCGTTATACCCAGTGACACACGGTGTGTTATTATGTAATATATACAGTGTGATACCCAGTGACGCACGGTGTGTTATTATATAATATATACAGTGTGATACCCAGTGACACACGGTGTGTTATTATATAATATACACAGCGTTATACCCAGTGACACACGGTGTGTTATTATATAATATATACAGCGTTATACCCATTGACCCACAGTGTGTTATTATATAATATATACAGCGTTATACCCAGTGACGCACGGTGTGTTATTATATAATATATACAGCGTTATACCCATTGACCCACGGTGTGTTATTATATAATATATACAGCGTTATACCCAGTGACCCACGGTGTGTCATTATATAATATACACAGCGTTATACCGAGTGACACACGGTGTGTTATTATATAATATATACTGCTTTATACCCATTGACCCACGGTGTGTTATTATATAATATACACAGCGTTATACCCAGTGACACACGGTGTGTTATTATATAATATACACAGCGTTATACCCAGTGATACACGGTGTGTTATTATATAATATATACAGCGTTATACCCAGTGACCCACGGTGTGTTATTATATAATATATACAGCGTTATACCCAGTGACCCACGGTGTGTTATTATATAATATATACAGCGTTATACCCAGTGACCCACGGTGTGTTATTATATAATATATACAGCGTTATACCCAGTGACACATGGTGTGTTATTATATAATATGCACAGGTAATACCCAGTGACACACGGTGTGTTATTATATAATATATACAGGGTTATACCAAGTGACCCACTGTGTGTTATTATATAATATGTACAGCGTGACACCCAGTGACCCACGGTGTGTTATTATATAATATACACAGCGTTATACCCAGTGACACACGGTGTGTTATTATATAATATATACAGCGTTATACCCAGTGACCCACGGTGTGTTATATAATATATACAGCGTTATACCCAGTGACACACGGTGTGTTATTATATAATATACACAGCGTTACACCCTGTGACACACGTGTGTTATTATATAATATATACAGCGTTATACCCAGTGACACACGGTGTGTTATTATATAATATATACAGCGTTATTCCCAGTGACACACGGTGTGTTATTATATAATACATACAGCGTTACACCCAGTGACACACGGTGTGTTACTATATAATATATGCAGCGTTATACCCAGAGACACACGGTGTGTTAGTATATAATATATACAGCGTTATACTCAGTGACGCACGGTGTGTTATTATATAATATATACAGCGTTACACCCAGTGACACACGGTGTGTTACTATATAATATATGCAGCGTTATACCCAGTGACACACGGTGTGTTAGTATATAATATATACAGCGTTATACTCAGTGACGCACGGTGTGTTATTATATAATGTATACAGCGTTATTCCCAGTGACACACGGTGTGTTATTATATAATATATACAGCGTTACACCCAGTGACACACGGTGTGTTACTATATAATATATGCAGCGTTATACCCAGTGACACACGGTGTGTTAGTATATAATATATACAGCGTTATACCCAGTGACACACGGTGTGTTATTATATAATATATACAGCGTTATACCCAGTGACCCACGGTCTGTTATTATATAATATATACAGCGTTATACCCAGTGACACACGGTGTGTTATTATATAATATACACAGTGTTATACCCAGTGACCCACGGTGTGTTATTATATAATATATACAGCATTATACCCAGTGACACACGGTGTGTTATTATATAATATATACAGCGTTATACCCAGTGACCCACGGTGTGTTATTATATAATATATACAGCGTTATACCCAGTGACCCACGGTCTGTTATTATATAATATATACAGCGTTATACCCAGTGACACACGGTGTGTTATTATATAATATATACAGCGTTATACCCAGTGGCGCACGGTGTGTTATTACATAATATACACAGCGTTATTCCCAGTGACACACGGTGTGTTATTTTATAATATATACAGCGTTATACCCAGTGACACACGGTGTGTTATTATATAATATATACAGCGTTATACCCAGTGACCCACGGTGTGTTATTATATAATATATACAGCGTTATACCCAGTGACACACGGTGTGTTATTATATAATATACACAGCGTTACACCCAGTGACCCACGGTGTGTTATTATATAATATATACAGCGTTATACCCAGTGACACACGGTGAGTTATTATATAATATACACAGCGTTATACCCAGTGACGCACGGTGTGTTATTATATAATATACACAGCGTTACACCCAGTGACACACGGTGTGTTATTATATAATATATACAGCGTTATACCCAGTGAAACACGGTGTGTTATTATATAATATACACAGCGTTATACCCAGTGACGCACGGTGTGTTATTATATAATATACACAGCGTTATACACAGTGACGCATGGTGTGTTATTATATAATATCCACAGCGTTATACCCAGTGACACACGGTGTGTTATTATATAATATATACAGCGTTATACCCAGTGACCCACGGTGTGTTATTATGTAATATCCACAGCGTTATACCCAGCGACACACGGTGTGTTATTATATAATATATACAGCGTTATACCCAGAGACCCACGGTGTGTCACTATATAATATATACAGCGTTATACCCAGTGACACACGGTGTGTTATTATATAATATATACAGCGTTATACCCAGTGACCCACGGTGTGTTATTATATAATATACACAGCGTTATACCGAGTGACACACGGTGTGTTATTATATAATATATACTGCTTTATACCCAGTGACCCACGGTGTGTTATTATATAATATACACAGCGTTATACCCAGTGACACACGGTGTGTTATTATATAATATACACAGCGTTATACCCAGTGATACACGGTGTGTTATTATATAATATATACAGCGTTATACCCAGTGACCCACGGTGTGTTATTATATAATATATACAGCGTTATACCCAGTGACCCATGGTGTGTTATTATATAATATATACAGCGTTATACCCAGTGACCCACGGTGTGTTATTATATAATATATACAGCGTTATACCCAGTGACACACGGTGTGTTATTATATAATATGCACAGCGTTATACCCAGTGACACACGGTGTGTTATTATATAATATATACAGGGTTATACCAAGTGACCCACTGTGTGTTATTATATAATATGTACAGCGTTACACCCAGTGACCCACGGTGTGTTATTATATAATATACACAGCGTTATACCCAGTGACTCACGGTGTGTTATTATATAATATATACAGCGTTATACCCAGTGACCCACGGTGTGTTATTATATAATATATACAGCGTTATACCCAGTGACACACGGTGTGTTATTATATAATATATACAGCGTTATACCCAGTGACCCACGGTGTGTTATTATATAATATATACAGTGTTATACCCAGTGACACACGGGGTGTTATTATATAATATATACAGCGTTATACCCAGTGATGCACGGTGTGTTATTATATAATATACACAGCGTTATACCCAGTGACACACGGTGTGTTATTATATAATATATACAGTGTTATACACAGTGACACACGGGGTGTTATTATATAATATATACAGCGTTATACCCAGTGACCCACGGTGTGTTATTATATAATATGCACAGCGTTATACCCAGTGACACACGGTGTGTTATAATATAATATATACTGGGTTATACCCAGTGACCCACTGTGTGTTATTATATAATATGTACAGTGTTACACCCAGTGACCCACGGTGTGTTATTATATAATATATACAGCGTTATACCCAGTGACACATGGTGTGTTATTATATAATATGCACAGGTAATACCCAGTGACACACGGTGTGTTATTATATAATATATACAGGGTTATACCAAGTGACCCACTGTGTGTTATTATATAATATGTACAGCGTGACACCCAGTGACCCACGGTGTGTTATTATATAATATACACAGCGTTATACCCAGTGACACACGGTGTGTTATTATATAATATATACAGCGTTATACCCAGTGACCCACGGTGTGTTATATAATATATACAGCGTTATACCCAGTGACACACGGTGTGTTATTATATAATATACACAGCGTTACACCCTGTGACACACGTGTGTTATTATATAATATATACAGCGTTATACCCAGTGACACACGGTGTGTTATTATATAATATATACAGCGTTATTCCCAGTGACACACGGTGTGTTATTATATAATACATACAGCGTTACACCCAGTGACACACGGTGTGTTACTATATAATATATGCAGCGTTATACCCAGAGACACACGGTGTGTTAGTATATAATATATACAGCGTTATACTCAGTGACGCACGGTGTGTTATTATATAATATATACAGCGTTACACCCAGTGACACACGGTGTGTTACTATATAATATATGCAGCGTTATACCCAGTGACACACGGTGTGTTAGTATATAATATATACAGCGTTATACTCAGTGACGCACGGTGTGTTATTATATAATGTATACAGCGTTATTCCCAGTGACACACGGTGTGTTATTATATAATATATACAGCGTTACACCCAGTGACACACGGTGTGTTACTATATAATATATGCAGCGTTATACCCAGTGACACACGGTGTGTTAGTATATAATATATACAGCGTTATACCCAGTGACACACGGTGTGTTATTATATAATATATACAGCGTTATACCCAGTGACCCACGGTCTGTTATTATATAATATATACAGCGTTATACCCAGTGACACACGGTGTGTTATTATATAATATACACAGTGTTATACCCAGTGACCCACGGTGTGTTATTATATAATATATACAGCATTATACCCAGTGACACACGGTGTGTTATTATATAATATATACAGCGTTATACCCAGTGACCCACGGTGTGTTATTATATAATATATACAGCGTTATACCCAGTGACCCACGGTCTGTTATTATATAATATATACAGCGTTATACCCAGTGACACACGGTGTGTTATTATATAATATATACAGCGTTATACCCAGTGGCGCACGGTGTGTTATTACATAATATACACAGCGTTATTCCCAGTGACACACGGTGTGTTATTTTATAATATATACAGCGTTATACCCAGTGACACACGGTGTGTTATTATATAATATATACAGCGTTATACCCAGTGACACACGGTGAGTTATTATATAATATACACAGCGTTATACCCAGTGACGCACGGTGTGTTATTATATAATATACACAGCGTTACACCCAGTGACACACGGTGTGTTATTATATAATATATACAGCGTTATACCCAGTGAAACACGGTGTGTTATTATATAATATACACAGCGTTATACCCAGTGACGCACGGTGTGTTATTATATAATATACACAGCGTTATACCCAGTGACGCATGGTGTGTTATTATATAATATCCACAGCGTTATACCCAGTGACACACGGTGTGTTATTATATAATATATACAGCGTTATACCCAGTGACCCACGGTGTGTTATTATGTAATATCCACAGCGTTATACCCAGCGACACACGGTGTGTTATTATATAATATATACAGCGTTATACCCAGAGACCCACGGTGTGTCACTATATAATATATACAGCGTTATACCCAGTGACACACGGTGTGTTATTATATAATATATACAGCGTTATACCCAGTGACCCACGGTGTGTTATTATATAATATACACAGCGTTATACCGAGTGACACACGGTGTGTTATTATATAATATATACTGCTTTATACCCAGTGACCCACGGTGTGTTATTATATAATATACACAGCGTTATACCCAGTGACACACGGTGTGTTATTATATAATATACACAGCGTTATACCCAGTGATACACGGTGTGTTATTATATAATATATACAGCGTTATACCCAGTGACCCACGGTGTGTTATTATATAATATATACAGCGTTATACCCAGTGACCCATGGTGTGTTATTATATAATATATACAGCGTTATACCCAGTGACCCACGGTGTGTTATTATATAATATATACAGCGTTATACCCAGTGACACACGGTGTGTTATTATATAATATGCACAGCGTTATACCCAGTGACACACGGTGTGTTATTATATAATATATACAGGGTTATACCAAGTGACCCACTGTGTGTTATTATATAATCTGTACAGCGTTACACCCAGTGACCCACGGTGTGTTATTATATAATATACACAGCGTTATACCCAGTGACTCACGGTGTGTTATTATATAATATATACAGCGTTATACCCAGTGACCCACGGTGTGTTATTATATAATATATACAGCGTTATACCCAGTGACACACGGTGTGTTATTATATAATATATACAGCGTTATACCCAGTGACCCACGGTGTGTTATTATATAATATATACAGTGTTATACCCAGTGACACACGGGGTGTTATTATATAATATATACAGCGTTATACCCAGTGATGCACGGTGTGTTATTATATAATATACACAGCGTTATACCCAGTGACACACGGTGTGTTATTATATAATATATACAGTGTTATACACAGTGACACACGGGGTGTTATTATATAATATATACAGCGTTATACCCAGTGACCCACGGTGTGTTATTATATAATATGCACAGCGTTATACCCAGTGACACACGGTGTGTTATAATATAATATATACTGGGTTATACCCAGTGACCCACTGTGTGTTATTATATAATATGTACAGTGTTACACCCAGTGACCCACGGTGTGTTATTATATAATATACACAGCGTTATACCCAGTGACACACGGTGTGTTATTATATAATATATACAGCGTTATACCCAGTGACCCACGGTGTGTGATTATATAATATATACAGCGTTATACCCAGTGACACACGGTGTGTTATTAGATAATATATACAGCGTTATACCCAGTGACCCACGGTGTGTTATTATATAATATATACAGTGTTATACCCAGTGACACACGGGGTGTTATTATATAATATATACAGCGTTATACCCAGTGACCCACGGTGTGTTATTATATAATATATAAAGCGTTATACCCAGTGACACACGGTGTGTTATTATATAATATATACAGCGTTATACCCAGTGACCCACTAATGTGTTAGTATATAATATATACAGTGTTATACTCAGTGACACACGGGGTGTTATTATATAATATATACAGCGTTATACCCAGTGACGCACGGTGTGTTATTATATAATATACACAGCGTTATACCCAGTGACACACGGTGTGTTATTATATAATATATACAGTGTTATACCCAGTGACACACGGGGTGTTATTATATAATATATACAGCGTTATACCAAGTGACCCACGGTGTGTTATTATATAATATGCACAGCGTTATACCCAGTGACACACGGTGTGTTATTATATAATATATGCAGGGTTATACCCAGTGACCCACTGTGTGTTATTATATAATATGTACAGCGTTACACCCAGTGTCCCACGGTGTGTTATTATATAATATACACAGCGTTATACCCAGTGACACACGGTGTGTTATTATATAATATATACAGCGTTATACCCAGTGACCCACGGTGTGTTATTATATAATATATACAGCGTTATACCCAGTGACACACGGTGTGTTATTATATAATATATACAGCGTTATACCCAGTGACCCACGGTGTGTTATTATATAATATATACAGTGTTATACCCAGTGACACACGGGGTGTTATTATATAATATATACAGCGTTATACCCAGTGACGCACGGTGTGTTATTATATAATATACACAGCGTTATACCGAGTGACACACGGTGTGTTATTATATAATATATACAGCGTTATACCCAGTGACCCACGGTGTGTGATTATATAATATATACAGCGTTATACCCTGTGACACACGGTGTGTTATTAGATAATATATACAGCGTTATACCCAGTGACCCACGGTGTGTTATTATATAATATATACAGTGTTATACCCAGTGACACACGGGGTGTTATTATATAATATATACAGCGTTATACCCAGTGACCCACGGTGTGTTATTAGATAATATATACAGCGTTATACCCAGTGACCCACGGTGTGTTATTATATAATATATACAGTGTTATACCCAGTGACACACGGGGTGTTATTATATAATATATACAGCGTTATACCCAGTGACCCACGGTGTGTTATTATATAATATATAAAGCGTTATACCCAGTGACACACGGTGTGTTATTATATAATATATACAGCGTTATACCCAGTGACCCACTAATGTGTTAGTATATAATATATACAGTGTTATACTCAGTGACACACGGGGTGTTATTATATAATATATACAGCGTTATACCCAGTGACGCACGGTGTGTTATTATATAATATACACAGCGTTATACCCAGTGACACACGGTGTGTTATTATATAATATATACAGTGTTATACCCAGTGACACACGGGGTGTTATTATATAATATATACAGCGTTATACCAAGTGACCCACGGTGTGTTATT
Organism: Scyliorhinus torazame; assembly: GCF_047496885.1. NCBI lineage: Eukaryota > Metazoa > Chordata > Chondrichthyes > Carcharhiniformes > Scyliorhinidae > Scyliorhinus > Scyliorhinus torazame. Next base: position 397,094,752 of record NC_092708.1, on the reverse strand, counting down.
ATATAATATGCACAGCGTTATACCCAGTGACACACGGTGTGTTATTATATAATATATGCAGGGTTATACCCAGTGACCCACTGTGTGTTATTATATAATATGTACAGCGTTACACCCAGTGTCCCACGGTGTGTTATTATATAATATACACAGCGTTATACCCAGTGACACACGGTGTGTTATTATATAATATATACAGCGTTATACCCAGTGACCCACGGTGTGTTATTATATAATATATACAGCGTTATACCCAGTGACACACGGTGTGTTATTATATAATATATACAGCGTTATACCCAGTGACCCACGGTGTGTTATTATATAATATATACAGTGTTATACCCAGTGACACACGGGGTGTTATTATATAATATATACAGCGTTATACCCAGTGACGCACGGTGTGTTATTATATAATATACACAGCGTTATACCGAGTGACACACGGTGTGTTATTATATAATATATACAGCGTTATACCCAGTGACCCACGGTGTGTGATTATATAATATATACAGCGTTATACCCTGTGACACACGGTGTGTTATTAGATAATATATACAGCGTTATACCCAGTGACCCACGGTGTGTTATTATATAATATATACAGTGTTATACCCAGTGACACACGGGGTGTTATTATATAATATATACAGCGTTATACCCAGTGACCCACGGTGTGTTATTATATAATATATAAAGCGTTATACCCAGTGACACACGGTGTGTTATTATATAATATATACAGCGTTATACCCAGTGACCCACTAATGTGTTAGTATATAATATATACAGTGTTATACTCAGTGACACACGGGGTGTTATTATATAATATATACAGCGTTATACCCAGTGACGCACGGTGTGTTATTATATAATATACACAGCGTTATACCCAGTGACACACGGTGTGTTATTATATAATATATACAGTGTTATACCCAGTGACACACGGGGTGTTATTATATAATATATACAGCGTTATACCAAGTGACCCACGGTGTGTTATTATATAATATGCACAGCGTTATACCCAGTGACACACGGTGTGTTATTATATAATATATGCAGGGTTATACCCAGTGACCCACTGTGTGTTATTATATAATATGTACAGCGTTACACCCAGTGTCCCACGGTGTGTTATTATATAATATACACAGCGTTATACCCAGTGACACACGGTGTGTTATTATATAATATATACAGCGTTATACCCAGTGACACACGGTGTGTTATTATATAATATATACAGCGTTATACCCAGTGACCCACGGTGTGTTATTATATAATATATACAGTGTTATACCCAGTGACACACGGGGTGTTATTATATAATATATACAGCGTTATACCCAGTGACGCACGGTGTGTTATTATATAATATACACAGCGTTATACCGAGTGACACACGGTGTGTTATTATATAATATATACAACGTTATACCCAGTGACCCACGGTGTGTTATTATATAATATATACAGTGTTATACCCAGTGACACACGGGGTGTTATTATATAATATATACAGCGTTATACCCAGTGACGCACGGTGTGTTATTATATAATATACACAGCGTTATACCCAGTGACACACGGTGTGTTATTATATAATATATACAGCGTTATACCCAGTGACACATGGTGTGTTATTATATAATATACACAGCGTTATACCCAGTGACCCACGGTGTGTTATTATATAATATATACAGCGTTATACCCAGTGACACACGGTGTGTTATTTTGTAATATATACAGCGTATTACCCAGTGACGCACGGTGTGTTTGTCTATAATATACACAGCGTTACACCCAGTGACACACGGTGTGTTATTATATAATATACATAGCGTTATACCCAGTGACACACGGTGTGTTATTATATAATATACACAGCGTTATACACAGCGACACACGGTGTGTTATTATATAATATATACAGTGTGATACCCAGTGACGCACGGTGTGTTATTATATAATATACACAGCGTTATACCCAGTGACGCACGGTGTGTTATTATATAATATCCACAGCGTTATACCCAGTGACCCACGGTGTGTTATTATATAATATCCACAGCGTTATACCCAGTGACACACGGTGTGTTATTCTATAATATATACAGTGTGATACCCAGTGACGCACGGTGTGTTATTGTATAATATATACAGTGTGATACCCAGTGACACACGGTGTGTTATTATATAATATACACAGCGTTATACCCAGTGACACACGGTGTGTTATTATGTAATATATAGTGTGATACCCAGTGACGCACGGTGTGTTATTATATAATATATACAGTGTGATACCCAGTGACACACGGTGTGTTATTATATAATATACACAGCGTTATACCCAGTGACACACGGTGTGTTATTATATAATATATACAGCGTTATACCCATTGACCCACGGTGTGTTATTATATAATATATACAGCGTTATACCCAGTGACCCACGGTGTGTTATTATATAATATACACAGCGTTATACCGAGTGACACACGGTGTGTTATTATATAATATATACTGCTTTATACCCATTGACCCACGGTGTGTTATTATATAATATACACAGCGTTATACCCAGTGACACACGGTGTGTTATTATATAATATACACAGCGTTATACCCAGTGATACACGGTGTGTTATTATATAATATATACAGCGTTATACCCAGTGACCCACGGTGTGTTATTATATAATATATACAGCGTTATACCCAGTGACCCACGGTGTGTTATTATATAATATATACAGCGTTATACCCAGTGACCCACGGTGTGTTATTATATAATATATACAGCGTTATACCCAGTGACACACGGTGTGTTATTATATAATATGCACAGGTAATACCCAGTGACACACGGTGTGTTATTATATAATATATACAGGGTTATACCAAGTGACCCACTGTGTGTTATTATATAATATGTACAGCGTGACACCCAGTGACCCACGGTGTGTTATTATATAATATATACAGCGTTATATCCAGTGACACACGGTGTGTTATTATATAATATATACAGCGTTATACCCAGTGACCCACCGTGTGTTATTATGTAATATATACAGTGTTATACCCAGTGACACACGGGGTGTTATTATATAATATATACAGCGTTATACCCAGTGACGGACGGCGTGTTATTATATAATATACACAGCGTTATACCCAGTGACACACGGTGTGTTATTATATAATATATACAGCGTTATACCCAGTGACCCACGGTGTGTTATTATATAATATATACAGTGTTATACCCAGTGACACACGAGGTGTTATTATATAATATATACAGCGTTATACCCAGTGACGCACGGTGTGTTATTATATAATATACACAGCGTTATACCCATGACACACGGTGTGTTATTATATAATATATACAGTGTTATACCCAGTGACACATGGTGTGTTATTATATAATATACACAGCGTTATACCCAGTGACACACGGTGTGTTATTATATAATATACACAGCGTTATACCCAGTGACACACAGTGTGTTATTATATAATATATACCGCGTTATACCCAGTGACCCACGGTGTGTTATTATATAATATACACAGCGTTATACCCAGTGACCCACGGTGTGTTATTATATAATATATACAGCGTTATACCCATTGACCCACGGTGTGTTATTATATAATATATACAGCGTTATACCCAGTGACGCATGGTGTGTTATTATATAATATATACAGCGTTATACCCATTGACCCACGGTGTGTTATTATATAATATATACAGCGTTATACCCAGTGACCCACGGTGTGTTATTATATAATATACACAGCGTTATACCCAGTGACACACGGTGTGTTATTATATAATATATACTGCTTTATACCCAGTGACCCACGGTGTGTTATTATATAATATACACAGCGTTATACCCAGTGACCCACGGTGTGTTATTATATAATATATACAGCGTTATACCCATTGACCCACGGTGTGTTATTATATAATATATACAGCGTTATACCCAGTGATGCATGGTGTGTTATTATATAATATATACAGCGTTATACCCATTGACCCACGGTGTGTTATTATATAATATATACAGCGTTATACCCAGTGACCCACGGTGTGTTATTATATAATATACACAGCGTTATACCCAGTGACACACGGTGTGTTATTATATAATATATACTGCTTTATACCCAGTGACCCACGGTGTGTTATTATATAATATACACAGCGTTATACCCAGTGACACACGGTGTGTGATTATATAATATACACAGCGTTATACCCAGTGACACACGGTGTATTATTCTATAATATATACAGCGTTATACCCAGTGACCCACGGTGTGTTATTATGTAATATATACAGCGTTATACCCAGTGACCCACGGTGTGTTATTATATAATATATACAGCGTTATACCCAGTGACCCACGGTGTGTTATTATATAATATATACAGCGTTATACCCAGTGACCCACGGTGTGTTATTATATAATATATACAGCGTTATACCCAGTGACACACGGTGATTTATTATATAATATATACAGCGTTATACTCAGTGACCCACGGTGTGTTATTATATAATATATACAGCGTTATACCCAGTGACACATGGTGTGTTATTATATAATATATACAGCGTTATACCCAGTGACACACGGTGTGTTATTATATAATATACACAGCGTTATACCCAGTGACCCACGGTGTGTTATTATATAATATATAGTGTTATACCCAGTGACGCACGGTGTGTTATTATATAATATACACAGCGTTATACCCAGTGACACATGGTGTGTTATTTTATAATATAGACAGCGTTAAACCCAGTGACGCACGGTGTGTTATTATATAATATATACAGCGTTATACCCCGTGACACAAGGTGTGTTATATAATATATACAACGTTATACCCAGTGACACACAGTGTGTTATTATATAATATATACAGCGTTATACCCAGTGATACACGGTGTGTTATTATATAATGTATACAGCGTTAAACCCAGTGACGCACGGTGTGATATTTTATAATATATGCAGCGTTATACCCAGTGACGCACGGTGTGTTATTATATAATATATACAGCGTTATACCCAGTGACACACTGTGTGTTATTATATAATAAATACAGCGTTATACCCAGTGACCCACGGTGTGTTATTATATAATATACACAGCGTTACACCCAGTGACCCACGGTGTGTTATTATATAATATATACAGCGTTATACCCAGTGACACACGGTGTGTTATTATATAATATACACAGCGTTATACCAGTGACGCACGGTGTGTTATTATATAATATACACAGCGTTACACCCAGTGACACACGGTGTGTTATTATACAATATATACAGCGTTATACCCAGTGAAACACGGTGTGTTATTATATAATATACACAGCGTTATACCCAGTGACGCACGTTGTGTTATTATATAATATACACAGCGTTATACCCAGTGACGCACGGTGTGTAATTAAATAATATACACAGCGTTATACCCAGTGACACACGGTGTGTTATTATATAATATATACAGCGTTATACCCAGTGACCCACGGTGTGTTATTATGTAATATCCACAGCGTTATACCCAGTGACACACGGTGTGTTATTATATAATATATACAGTGTGATACCCAGTGACACACGGTGCGTTTTACCCAGTGACACACGGTGTGTTATTATATAATATATACAGTGTGATACCCAGTGACACACGGTGTGTTATTATATAATATTTACAGCGTTATACCCATTGGCCCACGGTGTGTTATTATATAATATAAACTGCGTTATACCCAGTGACACACGGTGTGTTATTATATAATATATACTGCGTGAAACCCAGTGACACACGTTGTGTTATTATATAATATATACAGCGTTATACCCATTGACCCACGGTGTGTTATTATATAATATATACTGCGTTATACTCAGTGACCCACGGTGTGGTATTATATAATATACACAGCGTTATACCCAGTGACCCACGGTGTGTTATTATATAATATATACAGCGTTATACCCAGTGACCCACGGTGTGTTATTATATAATATATTCAGCGTTATACCCAGTGACCCACGGTGTGTTATTATATAATATATACTGCGTTATACCCAGTGACGCACGGTGTGTCATTATATAATATATACAGCGTTATACCCAGTGACCCACGGTGTGTTATTATATAATATATGCAGCGTTATACCCAGTGATGCACGGTGTGTTATTATATAATATATACAGCGTGAAACCCAGTGACGCACGGTGTGTTATTATATCATCTATACAGCGTTATACCCAGTGACGCACGGTGTGTTATTATATAATATATACAGCGTTATACCCAGGGACACACGGTGTGTTATTATATAATATATACAGCATTATACCCAGTGATGCACGGTGAGTTATTACATAATATATACAGCGTTAAACCCAGTGACGCACGGTGTGTTATTATATAATATATACAGCGTTATACCCAGTGACACACGGTGTGTTATTATATAATATATACAGCGTTATACCCAGTGACCCACGGTGTGTTATTATATAATATATACAGTGTTATACCCAGTGACACACGGGGTGTTATTATATAATATATACAGCGTTATACCCAGTGACGCACGGTGTGTTATTATATAATATACACAGCGTTATACCGAGTGACACACGGTGTGTTATTATATAATATATACAACGTTATACCCAGTGACCCACGGTGTGTTATTATATAATATATACAGTGTTATACCCAGTGACACACGGGGTGTTATTATATAATATATACAGCGTTATACCCAGTGACGCACGGTGTGTTATTATATAATATACACAGCGTTATACCCAGTGACACACGGTGTGTTATTATATAATATATACAGCGTTATACCCAGTGACACATGGTGTGTTATTATATAATATACACAGCGTTATACCCAGTGACCCACGGTGTGTTATTATATAATATATACAGCGTTATACCCAGTGACACACGGTGTGTTATTTTGTAATATATACAGCGTATTACCCAGTGACGCACGGTGTGTTTGTATATAATATACACAGCGTTACACCCAGTGACACACGGTGTGTTATTATATAATATACATAGCGTTATACCCAGTGACACACTGTGTGTTATTATATAATATACACAGCGTTATACACAGCGACACACGGTGTGTTATTATATAATATATACAGTGTGATACCCAGTGACGCACGGTGTGTTATTATATAATATACACAGCGTTATACCCAGTGACGCACGGTGTGTTATTATATAATATCCACAGCGTTATACCCAGTGACCCACGGTGTGTTATTATATAATATCCACAGCGTTATACCCAGTGACACACGGTGTGTTATTCTATAATATATACAGTGTGATACCCAGTGACGCACGGTGTGTTATTGTATAATATATACAGTGTGATACCCAGTGACACACGGTGTGTTATTATATAATATACACAGCGTTATACCCAGTGACACACGGTGTGTTATTATGTAATATATAGTGTGATACCCAGTGACGCACGGTGTGTTATTATATAATATATACAGTGTGATACCCAGTGACACACGGTGTGTTATTATATAATATACACAGCGTTATACCCAGTGACACACGGTGTGTTATTATATAATATATACAGCGTTATACCCATTGACCCACGGTGTGTTATTATATAATATATACAGCGTTATACCCAGTGACCCACGGTGTGTTATTATATAATATACACAGCGTTATACCGAGTGACACACGGTGTGTTATTATATAATATATACTGCTTTATACCCATTGACCCACGGTGTGTTATTATATAATATACACAGCGTTCTTCCCAGTGACACACGGTGTGTTATTATATAATATACACAGCGTTATACCCAGTGATACACGGTGTGTTATTATATAATATATACAGCGTTATACCCAGTGACCCACGGTGTGTTATTATATAATATATACAGCGTTATACCCAGTGACCCACGGTGTGTTATTATATAATATATACAGCGTTATACCCAGTGACCCACGGTGTGTTATTATATAATATATACAGCGTTATACCCAGTGACACACGGTGTGTTATTATATAATATGCACAGGTAATACCCAGTGACACACGGTGTGTTATTATATAATATATACAGGGTTATACCAAGTGACCCACTGTGTGTTATTATATAATATGTACAGCGTGACACCCAGTGACCCACGGTGTGTTATTATATAATATATACAGCGTTATATCCAGTGACACACGGTGTGTTATTATATAATATATACAGCGTTATACCCAGTGACCCACCGTGTGTTATTATGTAATATATACAGTGTTATACCCAGTGACACACGGGGTGTTATTATATAATATATACAGCGTTATACCCAGTGACGGACGGCGTGTTATTATATAATATACACAGCGTTATACCCAGTGACACACGGTGTGTTATTATATAATATATACAGCGTTATACCCAGTGACCCACGGTGTGTTATTATATAATATATACAGTGTTATACCCAGTGACACACGAGGTGTTATTATATAATATATACAGCGTTATACCCAGTGACGCACGGTGTGTTATTATATAATATACACAGCGTTATACCCATGACACACGGTGTGTTATTATATAATATATACAGTGTTATACCCAGTGACCCACGGTGTGTTATTATATAATATATACAGCGTTATACCCATTGACCCACGGTGTGTTATTATATAATATATACAGCGTTATACCCAGTGACGCATGGTGTGTTATTATATAATATATACAGCGTTATACCCATTGACCCACGGTGTGTTATTATATAATATATACAGCGTTATACCCAGTGACCCACGGTGTGTTATTATATAATATACACAGCGTTATACCCAGTGACACACGGTGTGTTATTATATAATATATACTGCTTTATACCCAGTGACCCACGGTGTGTTATTATATAATATACACAGCGTTATACCCAGTGACCCACGGTGTGTTATTATATAATATATACAGCGTTATACCCATTGACCCACGGTGTGTTATTATATAATATATACAGCGTTATACCCAGTGATGCATGGTGTGTTATTATATAATATATACAGCGTTATACCCATTGACCCACGGTGTGTTATTATATAATATATACAGCGTTATACCCAGTGACCCACGGTGTGTTATTATATAATATACACAGCGTTATACCCAGTGACACACGGTGTGTTATTATATAATATATACTGCTTTATACCCAGTGACCCACGGTGTGTTATTATATAATATACACAGCGTTATACCCAGTGACACACGGTGTGTGATTATATAATATACACAGCGTTATACCCAGTGACACACGGTGTATTATTCTATAATATATACAGCGTTATACCCAGTGACCCACGGTGTGTTATTATGTAATATATACAGCGTTATACCCAGTGACCCACGGTGTGTTATTATATAATATATACAGCGTTATACCCAGTGACCCACGGTGTGTTATTATATAATATATACAGCGTTATACCCAGTGACCCACGGTGTGTTATTATATAATATATACAGCGTTATACCCAGTGACACACGGTGATTTATTATATAATATATACAGCGTTATACTCAGTGACCCACGGTGTGTTATTATATAATATATACAGCGTTATACCCAGTGACACATGGTGTGTTATTATATAATATATACAGCGTTATACCCAGTGACACACGGTGTGTTATTATATAATATACACAGCGTTATACCCAGTGACCCACGGTGTGTTATTATATAATATATAGTGTTATACCCAGTGACGCACGGTGTGTTATTATATAATATACACAGCGTTATACCCAGTGACACATGGTGTGTTATTTTATAATATAGACAGCGTTAAACCCAGTGACGCACGGTGTGTTATTATATAATATATACAGCGTTATACCCCGTGACACAAGGTGTGTTATATAATATATACAACGTTATACCCAGTGACACACAGTGTGTTATTATATAATATATACAGCGTTATACCCAGTGATACACGGTGTGTTATTATATAATGTATACAGCGTTAAACCCAGTGACGCACGGTGTGATATTTTATAATATATGCAGCGTTATACCCAGTGACGCACGGTGTGTTATTATATAATATATACAGCGTTATACCCAGTGACACACTGTGTGTTATTATATAATAAATACAGCGTTATACCCAGTGACCCACGGTGTGTTATTATATAATATACACAGCGTTACACCCAGTGACCCACGGTGTGTTATTATATAATATATACAGCGTTATACCCAGTGACACACGGTGTGTTATTATATAATATACACAGCGTTATACCAGTGACGCACGGTGTGTTATTATATAATATACACAGCGTTACACCCAGTGACACACGGTGTGTTATTATACAATATATACAGCGTTATACCCAGTGAAACACGGTGTGTTATTATATAATATACACAGCGTTATACCCAGTGACGCACGTTGTGTTATTATATAATATACACAGCGTTATACCCAGTGACGCACGGTGTGTAATTAAATAATATACACAGCGTTATACCCAGTGACACACGGTGTGTTATTATATAATATATACAGCGTTATACCCAGTGACCCACGGTGTGTTATTATGTAATATCCACAGCGTTATACCCAGTGACACACGGTGTGTTATTATATAATATATACAGTGTGATACCCAGTGACACACGGTGCGTTTTACCCAGTGACACACGGTGTGTTATTATATAATATATACAGTGTGATACCCAGTGACACACGGTGTGTTATTATATAATATTTACAGCGTTATACCCATTGGCCCACGGTGTGTTATTATATAATATAAACTGCGTTATACCCAGTGACACACGGTGTGTTATTATATAATATATACTGCGTGAAGCCCAGTGACACACGTTGTGTTATTATATAATATATACAGCGTTATACCCATTGACCCACGGTGTGTTATTATATAATATATACTGCGTTATACTCAGTGACCCACGGTGTGGTATTATATAATATACACAGCGTTATACCCAGTGACCCACGGTGTGTTATTATATAATATATACAGCGTTATACCCAGTGACCCACGGTGTGTTATTATATAATATATTCAGCGTTATACCCAGTGACCCACGGTGTGTTATTATATAATATATACTGCGTTATACCCAGTGACGCACGGTGTGTCATTATATAATATATACAGCGTTATACCCAGTGACCCACGGTGTGTTATTATATAATATATGCAGCGTTATACCCAGTGATGCACGGTGTGTTATTATATAATATATACAGCGTGAAACCCAGTGACGCACGGTGTGTTATTATATCATCTATACAGCGTTATACCCAGTGACGCACGGTGTGTTATTATATAATATATACAGCGTTATACCCAGGGACACACGGTGTGTTATTATATAATATATACAGCATTATACCCAGTGATGCACGGTGAGTTATTACATAATATATACAGCGTTAAACCCAGTGACGCACGGTGTGTTATTTTATAATATATACAGCGTTAAATCCAGTGACGCACGGTGTGTTATTATATAATATATACAGCGTTAAACCCAGTGACGCACGGTGTGTTATTATATAATATATACAGCGTTATACCCCGTGACAACAAGGTGTGTTATTATATAATATATACAACGTTATCCCCAGTGACACACAGTGTGTTATTATATAATATATACAGTGTTATACCCAGTGATGCACGGTGTGTTCTTATATAATATATACAGCGTTATACCCAGTGATGCACGGTGTGTTATTATATAATATATACAGCGTTGAACCCAGTGACGCACGGTGTGTTATTTTATAATATATACAGCGTTATACCCAGTGACGCACGGTGTGTTATTATATAATATATACAGCGTTATACTCAGTGACGCACGGTGTGTTATTATATAATATATACAGCGTTAAACCCAGTGACGCATGGTGTGTTATTATATAATATATACAGCGTTATACCCAGTGACACACGGTGTGTTATTATATAATATATACAGCGTTATACCCAGGGACACACGGTGAGTTATTATATAATATATACAGCATTATACCCAGTGATGCATGGTGTGTTATTATATAATATATACAGCGTTATACCCAGTGACCCACGGTGTGTTATTATATAATATATACAGTGTTATACCCAGTGACACACGGGGTGTTATTATATAATATATACAGCGTTATACCCAGTGATGCACGGTGTGTTATTATATAATATACACAGCGTTATACCCAGTGACACACGGTGTGTTATTATATAATATATACAGTGTTATACACAGTGACACACGGGGTGTTATTATATAATATATACAGCGTTATACCCAGTGACCCACGGTGTGTTATTATATAATATGCACAGCGTTATACCCAGTGACACACGGTGTGTTATAATATAATATATACTGGGTTATACCCAGTGACCCACTGTGTGTTATTATATAATATGTACAGTGTTACACCCAGTGACCCACGGTGTGTTATTATATAATATATACAGCGTTATACCCAGTGACACATGGTGTGTTATTATATAATATGCACAGGTAATACCCAGTGACACACGGTGTGTTATTATATAATATATACAGGGTTATACCAAGTGACCCACTGTGTGTTATTATATAATATGTACAGCGTGACACCCAGTGACCCACGGTGTGTTATTATATAATATACACAGCGTTATACCCAGTGACACACGGTGTGTTATTATATAATATATACAGCGTTATACCCAGTGACCCACGGTGTGTTATATAATATATACAGCGTTATACCCAGTGACACACGGTGTGTTATTATATAATATACACAGCGTTACACCCTGTGACACACGTGTGTTATTATATAATATATACAGCGTTATACCCAGTGACACACGGTGTGTTATTATATAATATATACAGCGTTATTCCCAGTGACACACGGTGTGTTATTATATAATACATACAGCGTTACACCCAGTGACACACGGTGTGTTACTATATAATATATGCAGCGTTATACCCAGAGACACACGGTGTGTTAGTATATAATATATACAGCGTTATACTCAGTGACGCACGGTGTGTTATTATATAATATATACAGCGTTATTCCCAGTGACACACGGTGTGTTATTATATAATATATACAGCGTTACACCCAGTGACACACGGTGTGTTACTATATAATATATGCAGCGTTATACCCAGTGACACACGGTGTGTTAGTATATAATATATACAGCGTTATACCCAGTGACACACGGTGTGTTATTATATAATATATACAGCGTTATACCCAGTGACCCACGGTGTGTTATTATATAATATACACAGCGTTATACCGAGTGACACACGGTGTGTTATTATATAATATATACTGCTTTATACCCATTGACCCACGGTGTGTTATTATATAATATACACAGCGTTATACCCAGTGACACACGGTGTGTTATTATATAATATACACAGCGTTATACCCAGTGATACACGGTGTGTTATTATATAATATATACAGCGTTATACCCAGTGACCCACGGTGTGTTATTATATAATATATACAGCGTTATACCCAGTGACCCACGGTGTGTTATTATATAATATATACAGCGTTATACCCAGTGACCCACGGTGTGTTATTATATAATATATACAGCGTTATACCCAGTGACACACGGTGTGTTATTATATAATATGCACAGGTAATACCCAGTGACACACGGTGTGTTATTATATAATATATACAGGGTTATACCAAGTGACCCACTGTGTGTTATTATATAATATGTACAGCGTGACACCCAGTGACCCACGGTGTGTTATTATATAATATATACAGCGTTATATCCAGTGACACACGGTGTGTTATTATATAATATATACAGCGTTATACCCAGTGACCCACCGTGTGTTATTATGTAATATATACAGTGTTATACCCAGTGACACACGGGGTGTTATTATATAATATATACAGCGTTATACCCAGTGACGGACGGCGTGTTATTATATAATATACACAGCGTTATACCCAGTGACACACGGTGTGTTATTATATAATATATACAGCGTTATACCCAGTGACCCACGGTGTGTTATTATATAATATACACAGCGTTATACCCAGTGACACACGGTGTGTTATTATATAATATATACTGCTTTATACCCAGTGACCCACGGTGTGTTATTATATAATATACACAGCGTTATACCCAGTGACCCACGGTGTGTTATTATATAATATATACAGCGTTATACCCATTGACCCACGGTGTGTTATTATATAATATATACAGCGTTATACCCAGTGATGCATGGTGTGTTATTATATAATATATACAGCGTTATACCCATTGACCCACGGTGTGTTATTATATAATATATACAGCGTTATACCCAGTGACCCACGGTGTGTTATTATATAATATACACAGCGTTATACCCAGTGACACACGGTGTGTTATTATATAATATATACTGCTTTATACCCAGTGACCCACGGTGTGTTATTATATAATATACACAGCGTTATACCCAGTGACACACGGTGTGTGATTATATAATATACACAGCGTTATACCCAGTGACACACGGTGTATTATTCTATAATATATACAGCGTTATACCCAGTGACCCACGGTGTGTTATTATATAATATACACAGCGTTATACCCAGTGACACACGGTGTGTGATTATATAATATACACAGCGTTATACCCAGTGACACACGGTGTATTATTCTATAATATATACAGCGTTATACCCAGAGACACACGGTGTGTTAGTATATAATATATACAGCGTTATACTCAGTGACGCACGGTGTGTTATTATATAATATATACAGCGTTATTCCCAGTGACACACGGTGTGTTATTATATAATATATACAGCGTTACACCCAGTGACACACGGTGTGTTACTATATAATATATGCAGCGTTATACCCAGTGACACACGGTGTGTTAGTATATAATATATACAGCGTTATACCCAGTGACACACGGTGTGTTATTATATAATATATACAGCGTTATACCCAGTGACCCACGGTGTGTTATTATATAATATACACAGCGTTATACCGAGTGACACACGGTGTGTTATTATATAATATATACTGCTTTATACCCATTGACCCACGGTGTGTTATTATATAATATACACAGCGTTATACCCAGTGACACACGGTGTGTTATTATATAATATACACAGCGTTATACCCAGTGATACACGGTGTGTTATTATATAATATATACAGCGTTATACCCAGTGACCCACGGTGTGTTATTATATAATATATACAGCGTTATACCCAGTGACCCACGGTGTGTTATTATATAATATATACAGCGTTATACCCAGTGACCCACGGTGTGTTATTATATAATATATACAGCGTTATACCCAGTGACACACGGTGTGTTATTATATAATATGCACAGGTAATACCCAGTGACACACGGTGTGTTATTATATAATATATACAGGGTTATACCAAGTGACCCACTGTGTGTTATTATATAATATGTACAGCGTGACACCCAGTGACCCACGGTGTGTTATTATATAATATATACAGCGTTATATCCAGTGACACACGGTGTGTTATTATATAATATATACAGCGTTATACCCAGTGACCCACCGTGTGTTATTATGTAATATATACAGTGTTATACCCAGTGACACACGGGGTGTTATTATATAATATATACAGCGTTATACCCAGTGACGGACGGCGTGTTATTATATAATATACACAGCGTTATACCCAGTGACACACGGTGTGTTATTATATAATATATACAGCGTTATACCCAGTGACCCACGGTGTGTTATTATATAATATATACAGTGTTATACCCAGTGACACACGAGGTGTTATTATATAATATATACAGCGTTATACCCAGTGACGCACGGTGTGTTATTATATAATATACACAGCGTTATACCCATGACACACGGTGTGTTATTATATAATATATACAGTGTTATACCCAGTGACCCACGGTGTGTTATTATATAATATATACAGCGTTATACCCATTGACCCACGGTGTGTTATTATATAATATATACAGCGTTATACCCAGTGACGCATGGTGTGTTATTATATAATATATACAGCGTTATACCCATTGACCCACGGTGTGTTATTATATAATATATACAGCGTTATACCCAGTGACCCACGGTGTGTTATTATATAATATACACAGCGTTATACCCAGTGACACACGGTGTGTTATTATATAATATATACTGCTTTATACCCAGTGACCCACGGTGTGTTATTATATAATATACACAGCGTTATACCCAGTGACCCACGGTGTGTTATTATATAATATATACAGCGTTATACCCATTGACCCACGGTGTGTTATTATATAATATATACAGCGTTATACCCAGTGATGCATGGTGTGTTATTATATAATATATACAGCGTTATACCCATTGACCCACGGTGTGTTATTATATAATATATACAGCGTTATACCCAGTGACCCACGGTGTGTTATTATATAATATACACAGCGTTATACCCAGTGACACACGGTGTGTTATTATATAATATATACTGCTTTATACCCAGTGACCCACGGTGTGTTATTATATAATATACACAGCGTTATACCCAGTGACACACGGTGTGTGATTATATAATATACACAGCGTTATACCCAGTGACACACGGTGTATTATTCTATAATATATACAGCGTTATACCCAGTGACCCACGGTGTGTTATTATGTAATATATACAGCGTTATACCCAGTGACCCACGGTGTGTTATTATATAATATATACAGCGTTATACCCAGTGACCCACGGTGTGTTATTATATAATATATACAGCGTTATACCCAGTGACCCACGGTGTGTTATTATATAATATATACAGCGTTATACCCAGTGACACACGGTGATTTATTATATAATATATACAGCGTTATACTCAGTGACCCACGGTGTGTTATTATATAATATATACAGCGTTATACCCAGTGACACATGGTGTGTTATTATATAATATATACAGCGTTATACCCAGTGACACACGGTGTGTTATTATATAATATACACAGCGTTATACCCAGTGACCCACGGTGTGTTATTATATAATATATAGTGTTATACCCAGTGACGCACGGTGTGTTATTATATAATATACACAGCGTTATACCCAGTGACACATGGTGTGTTATTTTATAATATAGACAGCGTTAAACCCAGTGACGCACGGTGTGTTATTATATAATATATACAGCGTTATACCCCGTGACACAAGGTGTGTTATATAATATATACAACGTTATACCCAGTGACACACAGTGTGTTATTATATAATATATACAGCGTTATACCCAGTGATACACGGTGTGTTATTATATAATGTATACAGCGTTAAACCCAGTGACGCACGGTGTGATATTTTATAATATATGCAGCGTTATACCCAGTGACGCACGGTGTGTTATTATATAATATATACAGCGTTATACCCAGTGACACACTGTGTGTTATTATATAATAAATACAGCGTTATACCCAGTGACCCACGGTGTGTTATTATATAATATACACAGCGTTACACCCAGTGACCCACGGTGTGTTATTATATAATATATACAGCGTTATACCCAGTGACACACGGTGTGTTATTATATAATATGCACAGGTAATACCCAGTGACACACGGTGTGTTATTATATAATATATACAGGGTTATACCAAGTGACCCACTGTGTGTTATTATATAATATGTACAGCGTGACACCCAGTGACCCACGGTGTGTTATTATATAATATATACAGCGTTATATCCAGTGACACACGGTGTGTTATTATATAATATATACAGCGTTATACCCAGTGACCCACCGTGTGTTATTATGTAATATATACAGTGTTATACCCAGTGACACACGGGGTGTTATTATATAATATATACAGCGTTATACCCAGTGACGGACGGCGTGTTATTATATAATATACACAGCGTTATACCCAGTGACACACGGTGTGTTATTATATAATATATACAGCGTTATACCCAGTGACCCACGGTGTGTTATTATATAATATATACAGTGTTATACCCAGTGACACACGAGGTGTTATTATATAATATATACAGCGTTATACCCAGTGACGCACGGTGTGTTATTATATAATATACACAGCGTTATACCCATGACACACGGTGTGTTATTATATAATATATACAGTGTTATACCCAGTGACCCACGGTGTGTTATTATATAATATATACAGCGTTATACCCATTGACCCACGGTGTGTTATTATATAATATATACAGCGTTATACCCAGTGACGCATGGTGTGTTATTATATAATATATACAGCGTTATACCCATTGACCCACGGTGTGTTATTATATAATATATACAGCGTTATACCCAGTGACCCACGGTGTGTTATTATATAATATACACAGCGTTATACCCAGTGACACACGGTGTGTTATTATATAATATATACTGCTTTATACCCAGTGACCCACGGTGTGTTATTATATAATATACACAGCGTTATACCCAGTGACCCACGGTGTGTTATTATATAATATATACAGCGTTATACCCATTGACCCACGGTGTGTTATTATATAATATATACAGCGTTATACCCAGTGATGCATGGTGTGTTATTATATAATATATACAGCGTTATACCCATTGACCCACGGTGTGTTATTATATAATATATACAGCGTTATACCCAGTGACCCACGGTGTGTTATTATATAATATACACAGCGTTATACCCAGTGACACACGGTGTGTTATTATATAATATATACTGCTTTATACCCAGTGACCCACGGTGTGTTATTATATAATATACACAGCGTTATACCCAGTGACACACGGTGTGTGATTATATAATATACACAGCGTTATACCCAGTGACACACGGTGTATTATTCTATAATATATACAGCGTTATACCCAGTGACCCACGGTGTGTTATTATGTAATATATACAGCGTTATACCCAGTGACCCACGGTGTGTTATTATATAATATATACAGCGTTATACCCAGTGACCCACGGTGTGTTATTATATAATATATACAGCGTTATACCCAGTGACCCACGGTGTGTTATTATATAATATATACAGCGTTATACCCAGTGACACACGGTGATTTATTATATAATATATACAGCGTTATACTCAGTGACCCACGGTGTGTTATTATATAATATATACAGCGTTATACCCAGTGACACATGGTGTGTTATTATATAATATATACAGCGTTATACCCAGTGACACACGGTGTGTTATTATATAATATACACAGCGTTATACCCAGTGACCCACGGTGTGTTATTATATAATATATAGTGTTATACCCAGTGACGCACGGTGTGTTATTATATAATATACACAGCGTTATACCCAGTGACACATGGTGTGTTATTTTATAATATAGACAGCGTTAAACCCAGTGACGCACGGTGTGTTATTATATAATATATACAGCGTTATACCCCGTGACACAAGGTGTGTTATATAATATATACAACGTTATACCCAGTGACACACAGTGTGTTATTATATAATATATACAGCGTTATACCCAGTGATACACGGTGTGTTATTATATAATGTATACAGCGTTAAACCCAGTGACGCACGGTGTGATATTTTATAATATATGCAGCGTTATACCCAGTGACGCACGGTGTGTTATTATATAATATATACAGCGTTATACCCAGTGACACACTGTGTGTTATTATATAATAAATACAGCGTTATACCCAGTGACCCACGGTGTGTTATTATATAATATACACAGCGTTACACCCAGTGACCCACGGTGTGTTATTATATAATATATACAGCGTTATACCCAGTGACACACGGTGTGTTATTATATAATATACACAGCGTTATACCAGTGACGCACGGTGTGTTATTATATAATATACACAGCGTTACACCCAGTGACACACGGTGTGTTATTATACAATATATACAGCGTTATACCCAGTGAAACACGGTGTGTTATTATATAATATACACAGCGTTATACCCAGTGACGCACGTTGTGTTATTATATAATATACACAGCGTTATACCCAGTGACGCACGGTGTGTAATTAAATAATATACACAGCGTTATACCCAGTGACACACGGTGTGTTATTATATAATATATACAGCGTTATACCCAGTGACCCACGGTGTGTTATTATGTAATATCCACAGCGTTATACCCAGTGACACACGGTGTGTTATTATATAATATATACAGTGTGATACCCAGTGACACACGGTGCGTTTTACCCAGTGACACACGGTGTGTTATTATATAATATATACAGTGTGATACCCAGTGACACACGGTGTGTTATTATATAATATTTACAGCGTTATACCCATTGGCCCACGGTGTGTTATTATATAATATAAACTGCGTTATACCCAGTGACACACGGTGTGTTATTATATAATATATACTGCGTGAAACCCAGTGACACACGTTGTGTTATTATATAATATATACAGCGTTATACCCATTGACCCACGGTGTGTTATTATATAATATATACTGCGTTATACTCAGTGACCCACGGTGTGGTATTATATAATATACACAGCGTTATACCCAGTGACCCACGGTGTGTTATTATATAATATATACAGCGTTATACCCAGTGACCCACGGTGTGTTATTATATAATATATTCAGCGTTATACCCAGTGACCCACGGTGTGTTATTATATAATATATACTGCGTTATACCCAGTGACGCACGGTGTGTCATTATATAATATATACAGCGTTATACCCAGTGACCCACGGTGTGTTATTATATAATATATGCAGCGTTATACCCAGTGATGCACGGTGTGTTATTATATAATATATACAGCGTGAAACCCAGTGACGCACGGTGTGTTATTATATAATATATACAGCGTTATACCCAGGGACACACGGTGTGTTATTATATAATATATACAGCATTATACCCAGTGATGCACGGTGAGTTATTACATAATATATACAGCGTTAAACCCAGTGACGCACGGTGTGTTATTTTATAATATATACAGCGTTAAATCCAGTGACGCACGGTGTGTTATTATATAATATATACAGCGTTAAACCCAGTGACGCACGGTGTGTTATTATATAATATATACAGCGTTATACCCCGTGACAACAAGGTGTGTTATTATATAATATATACAACGTTATCCCCAGTGACACACAGTGTGTTATTATATAATATATACAGTGTTATACCCAGTGATGCACGGTGTGTTCTTATATAATATATACAGCGTTATACCCAGTGATGCACGGTGTGTTATTATATAATATATACAGCGTTGAACCCAGTGACGCACGGTGTGTTATTTTATAATATATACAGCGTTATACCCAGTGACGCACGGTGTGTTATTATATAATATATACAGCGTTATACTCAGTGACGCACGGTGTGTTATTATATAATATATACAGCGTTAAACCCAGTGACGCATGGTGTGTTATTATATAATATATACAGCGTTATACCCAGTGACACACGGTGTGTTATTATATAATATATACAGCGTTATACCCAGGGACACACGGTGAGTTATTATATAATATATACAGCATTATACCCAGTGATGCATGGTGTGTTATTATATAATATATACAGCGTTATACCCAGTGACCCACGGTGTGTTATTATATAATATATACAGTGTTATACCCAGTGACACACGGGGTGTTATTATATAATATATACAGCGTTATACCCAGTGATGCACGGTGTGTTATTATATAATATACACAGCGTTATACCCAGTGACACACGGTGTGTTATTATATAATATATACAGTGTTATACACAGTGACACACGGGGTGTTATTATATAATATATACAGCGTTATACCCAGTGACCCACGGTGTGTTATTATATAATATGCACAGCGTTATACCCAGTGACACACGGTGTGTTATAATATAATATATACTGGGTTATACCCAGTGACCCACTGTGTGTTATTATATAATATGTACAGTGTTACACCCAGTGACCCACGGTGTGTTATTATATAATATATACAGCGTTATACCCAGTGACACATGGTGTGTTATTATATAATATGCACAGGTAATACCCAGTGACACACGGTGTGTTATTATATAATATATACAGGGTTATACCAAGTGACCCACTGTGTGTTATTATATAATATGTACAGCGTGACACCCAGTGACCCACGGTGTGTTATTATATAATATACACAGCGTTATACCCAGTGACACACGGTGTGTTATTATATAATATATACAGCGTTATACCCAGTGACCCACGGTGTGTTATATAATATATACAGCGTTATACCCAGTGACACACGGTGTGTTATTATATAATATACACAGCGTTACACCCTGTGACACACGTGTGTTATTATATAATATATACAGCGTTATACCCAGTGACACACGGTGTGTTATTATATAATATATACAGCGTTATTCCCAGTGACACACGGTGTGTTATTATATAATACATACAGCGTTACACCCAGTGACACACGGTGTGTTACTATATAATATATGCAGCGTTATACCCAGAGACACACGGTGTGTTAGTATATAATATATACAGCGTTATACTCAGTGACGCACGGTGTGTTATTATATAATATATACAGCGTTATTCCCAGTGACACACGGTGTGTTATTATATAATATATACAGCGTTACACCCAGTGACACACGGTGTGTTACTATATAATATATGCAGCGTTATACCCAGTGACACACGGTGTGTTAGTATATAATATATACAGCGTTATACCCAGTGACACACGGTGTGTTATTATATAATATATACAGCGTTATACCCAGTGACCCACGGTCTGTTATTATATAATATATACAGCGTTATACCCAGTGACACACGGTGTGTTATTATATAATATACACAGTGTTATACCCAGTGACCCACGGTGTGTTATTATATAATATATACAGCATTATACCCAGTGACACACGGTGTGTTATTATATAATATATACAGCGTTATACCCAGTGACCCACGGTGTGTTATTATATAATATATACAGCGTTATACCCAGTGACCCACGGTCTGTTATTATATAATATATACAGCGTTATACCCAGTGACACACGGTGTGTTATTATATAATATATACAGCGTTATACCCAGTGGCGCACGGTGTGTTATTACATAATATACACAGCGTTATTCCCAGTGACACACGGTGTGTTATTTTATAATATATACAGCGTTATACCCAGTGACACACGGTGTGTTATTATATAATATATACAGCGTTATACCCAGTGACCCACGGTGTGTTATTATATAATATATACAGCGTTATACCCAGTGACACACGGTGTGTTATTATATAATATACACAGCGTTACACCCAGTGACCCACGGTGTGTTATTATATAATATATACAGCGTTATACCCAGTGACACACGGTGAGTTATTATATAATATACACAGCGTTATACCCAGTGACGCACGGTGTGTTATTATATAATATACACAGCGTTACACCCAGTGACACACGGTGTGTTATTATATAATATATACAGCGTTATACCCAGTGAAACACGGTGTGTTATTATATAATATACACAGCGTTATACCCAGTGACGCACGGTGTGTTATTATATAATATACACAGCGTTATACCCAGTGACGCATGGTGTGTTATTATATAATATCCACAGCGTTATACCCAGTGACACACGGTGTGTTATTATATAATATATACAGCGTTATACCCAGTGACCCACGGTGTGTTATTATGTAATATCCACAGCGTTATACCCAGCGACACACGGTGTGTTATTATATAATATATACAGCGTTATACCCAGAGACCCACGGTGTGTCACTATATAATATATACAGCGTTATACCCAGTGACACACGGTGTGTTATTATATAATATATACAGCGTTATACCCAGTGACCCACGGTGTGTTATTATATAATATACACAGCGTTATACCGAGTGACACACGGTGTGTTATTATATAATATATACTGCTTTATACCCAGTGACCCACGGTGTGTTATTATATAATATACACAGCGTTATACCCAGTGACACACGGTGTGTTATTATATAATATACACAGCGTTATACCCAGTGATACACGGTGTGTTATTATATAATATATACAGCGTTATACCCAGTGACCCACGGTGTGTTATTATATAATATATACAGCGTTATACCCAGTGACCCATGGTGTGTTATTATATAATATATACAGCGTTATACCCAGTGACCCACGGTGTGTTATTATATAATATATACAGCGTTATACCCAGTGACACACGGTGTGTTATTATATAATATGCACAGCGTTATACCCAGTGACACACGGTGTGTTATTATATAATATATACAGGGTTATACCAAGTGACCCACTGTGTGTTATTATATAATATGTACAGCGTTACACCCAGTGACCCACGGTGTGTTATTATATAATATACACAGCGTTATACCCAGTGACTCACGGTGTGTTATTATATAATATATACAGCGTTATACCCAGTGACCCACGGTGTGTTATTATATAATATATACAGCGTTATACCCAGTGACACACGGTGTGTTATTATATAATATATACAGCGTTATACCCAGTGACCCACGGTGTGTTATTATATAATATATACAGTGTTATACCCAGTGACACACGGGGTGTTATTATATAATATATACAGCGTTATACCCAGTGATGCACGGTGTGTTATTATATAATATACACAGCGTTATACCCAGTGACACACGGTGTGTTATTATATAATATATACAGTGTTATACACAGTGACACACGGGGTGTTATTATATAATATATACAGCGTTATACCCAGTGACCCACGGTGTGTTATTATATAATATGCACAGCGTTATACCCAGTGACACACGGTGTGTTATAATATAATATATACTGGGTTATACCCAGTGACCCACTGTGTGTTATTATATAATATGTACAGTGTTACACCCAGTGACCCACGGTGTGTTATTATATAATATACACAGCGTTATACCCAGTGACACACGGTGTGTTATTATATAATATATACAGCGTTATACCCAGTGACCCACGGTGTGTGATTATATAATATATACAGCGTTATACCCAGTGACACACGGTGTGTTATTAGATAATATATACAGCGTTATACCCAGTGACCCACGGTGTGTTATTATATAATATATACAGTGTTATACCCAGTGACACACGGGGTGTTATTATATAATATATACAGCGTTATACCCAGTGACCCACGGTGTGTTATTATATAATATATAAAGCGTTATACCCAGTGACACACGGTGTGTTATTATATAATATATACAGCGTTATACCCAGTGACCCACTAATGTGTTAGTATATAATATATACAGTGTTGTACTCAGTGACACACGGGGTGTTATTATATAATATATACAGCGTTATACCCAGTGACGCACGGTGTGTTATTATATAATATGCACAGCGTTATACCCAGTGACACACGGTGTGTTATTATATAATATATACAGTGTTATACCCAGTGACACACGGGGTGTTATTATATAATATATACAGCGTTATACCAAGTGACCCACGGTGTGTTATTATATAATATGCACAGCGTTATACCCAGTGACACACGGTGTGTTATTATATAATATATGCAGGGTTATACCCAGTGACCCACTGTGTGTTATTATATAATATGTACAGCGTTACACCCAGTGTCCCACGGTGTGTTATTATATAATATACACAGCGTTATACCCAGTGACACACGGTGTGTTATTATATAATATATACAGCGTTATACCCAGTGACCCACGGTGTGTTATTATATAATATATACAGCGTTATACCCAGTGACACACGGTGTGTTATTATATAATATATACAGCGTTATACCCAGTGACCCACGGTGTGTTATTATATAATATATACAGTGTTATACCCAGTGACACACGGGGTGTTATTATATAATATATACAGCGTTATACCCAGTGACGCACGGTGTGTTATTATATAATATACACAGCGTTATACCGAGTGACACACGGTGTGTTATTATATAATATATACAGCGTTATACCCAGTGACCCACGGTGTGTGATTATATAATATATACAGCGTTATACCCTGTGACACACGGTGTGTTATTAGATAATATATACAGCGTTATACCCAGTGACCCACGGTGTGTTATTATATAATATATACAGTGTTATACCCAGTGACACACGGGGTGTTATTATATAATATATACAGCGTTATACCCAGTGACCCACGGTGTGTTATTATATAATATATAAAGCGTTATACCCAGTGACACACGGTGTGTTATTATATAATATATACAGCGTTATACCCAGTGACCCACGGTGTGTTATTATATAATATATACAGCGTTATACCCAGTGACACACGGTGTGTTATTATATAATATATACAGCGTTATACCCAGTGACCCACGGTGTGTTATTATATAATATATACAGTGTTATACCCAGTGACACACGGGGTGTTATTATATAATATATACAGCGTTATACCCAGTGACGCGCGGTGTGTTATTATATAATATACACAGCGTTATACCGAGTGACACACGGTGTGTTATTATATAATATATACAGCGTTATACCCAGTGACCCACGGTGTGTTATTATATAATATATACAGTGTTATACCCAGTGACACACGGGGTGTTATTATATAATATATACAGCGTTATACCCAGTGACGCACGGTGTGTTATTATATAATATACACAGCGTTATACCCAGTGACACACGGTGTGTTATTATATAATATATACAGCGTTATACCCAGTGACACATGGTGTGTTATTATATAATATACACAGCGTTATACCCAGTGACCCACGGTGTGTTATTATATAATATATACAGCGTTATACCCAGTGACACACGGTGTGTTATTTTGTAATATATACAGCGTATTACCCAGTGACGCACGGTGTGTTTGTATATAATATACACAGCGTTACACCCAGTGACACACGGTGTGTTATTATATAATATACATAGCGTTATACCCAGTGACACACGGTGTGTTATTATATAATATACACAGCGTTATACACAGCGACACACGGTGTGTTATTATATAATATATACAGTGTGATACCCAGTGACGCACGGTGTGTTATTATATAATATACACAGCGTTATACCCAGTGACGCACGGTGTGTTATTATATAATATCCACAGCGTTATACCCAGTGACCCACGGTGTGTTATTATATAATATCCACAGCGTTATACCCAGTGACACACGGTGTGTTATTCTATAATATATACAGTGTGATACCCAGTGACGCACGGTGTGTTATTGTATAATATATACAGTGTGATACCCAGTGACACACGGTGTGTTATTATATAATATACACAGCGTTATACCCAGTGACACACGGTGTGTTATTATGTAATATATAGTGTGATACCCAGTGACGCACGGTGTGTTATTATATAATATATACAGTGTGATACCCAGTGACACACGGTGTGTTATTATATAATATACACAGCGTTATACCCAGTGACACACGGTGTGTTATTATATAATATATACAGCGTTATACCCATTGACCCACGGTGTGTTATTATATAATATATACAGCGTTATACCCAGTGACCCACGGTGTGTTATTATATAATATACACAGCGTTATACCGAGTGACACACGGTGTGTTATTATATAATATATACTGCTTTATACCCATTGACCCACGGTGTGTTATTATATAATATACACAGCGTTATACCCAGTGACACACGGTGTGTTATTATATAATATACACAGCGTTATACCCAGTGATACACGGTGTGTTATTATATAATATATACAGCGTTATACCCAGTGACCCACGGTGTGTTATTATATAATATATACAGCGTTATACCCAGTGACCCACGGTGTGTTATTATATAATATATACAGCGTTATACCCAGTGACCCACGGTGTGTTATTATATAATATATACAGCGTTATACCCAGTGACACACGGTGTGTTATTATATAATATGCACAGGTAATACCCAGTGACACACGGTATGTTATTATATAATATATACAGGGTTATACCAAGTGACCCACTGTGTGTTATTATATAATATGTACAGCGTGACACCCAGTGACCCACGGTGTGTTATTATATAATATATACAGCGTTATATCCAGTGACACACGGTGTGTTATTATATAATATATACAGCGTTATACCCAGTGACCCACCGTGTGTTATTATGTAATATATACAGTGTTATACCCAGTGACACACGGGGTGTTATTATATAATATATACAGCGTTATACCCAGTGACGGACGGCGTGTTATTATATAATATACACAGCGTTATACCCAGTGACACACGGTGTGTTATTATATAATATATACAGCGTTATACCCAGTGACCCACGGTGTGTTATTATATAATATATACAGTGTTATACCCAGTGACACACGAGGTGTTATTATATAATATATACAGCGTTATACCCAGTGACGCACGGTGTGTTATTATATAATATACACAGCGTTATACCCATGACACACGGTGTGTTATTATATAATATATACAGTGTTATACCCAGTGACACATGGTGTGTTATTATATAATATACACAGCGTTATACCCAGTGACACACGGTGTGTTATTATATAATATACACAGCGTTATACCCAGTGACACACAGTGTGTTATTATATAATATATACCGCGTTATACCCAGTGACCCACGGTGTGTTATTATATAATATACACAGCGTTATACCCAGTGACCCACGGTGTGTTATTATATAATATATACAGCGTTATACCCATTGACCCACGGTGTGTTATTATATAATATATACAGCGTTATACCCAGTGACGCATGGTGTGTTATTATATAATATATACAGCGTTATACCCATTGACCCACGGTGTGTTATTATATAATATATACAGCGTTATACCCAGTGACCCACGGTGTGTTATTATATAATATACACAGCGTTATACCCAGTGACACACGGTGTGTTATTATATAATATATACTGCTTTATACCCAGTGACCCACGGTGTGTTATTATATAATATACACAGCGTTATACCCAGTGACCCACGGTGTGTTATTATATAATATATACAGCGTTATACCCATTGACCCACGGTGTGTTATTATATAATATATACAGCGTTATACCCAGTGATGCATGGTGTGTTATTATATAATATATACAGCGTTATACCCATTGACCCACGGTGTGTTATTATATAATATATACAGCGTTATACCCAGTGACCCACGGTGTGTTATTATATAATATACACAGCGTTATACCCAGTGACACACGGTGTGTTATTATATAATATATACTGCTTTATACCCAGTGACCCACGGTGTGTTATTCTTTAATATACACAGCGTTATACCCAGTGACACACGGTGTGTGATTATATAATATACACAGCGTTATACCCAGTGACACACGGTGTATTATTCTATAATATATACAGCGTTATACCCAGTGACCCACGGTGTGTTATTATGTAATATATACAGCGTTATACCCAGTGACCCACGGTGTGTTATTATATAATATATACAGCGTTATACCCAGTGACCCACGGTGTGTTATTATATAATATATACAGCGTTATACCCAGTGACCCACGGTGTGTTATTATATAATATATACAGCGTTATACCCAGTGACACACGGTGATTTATTATATAATATATACAGCGTTATACTCAGTGACCCACGGTGTGTTATTATATAATATATACAGCGTTATACCCAGTGACACATGGTGTGTTATTATATAATATATACAGCGTTATACCCAGTGACACACGGTGTGTTATTATATAATATACACAGCGTTATACCCAGTGACCCACGGTGTGTTATTATATAATATATAGTGTTATACCCAGTGACGCACGGTGTGTTATTATATAATATACACAGCGTTATACCCAGTGACACATGGTGTGTTATTTTATAATATAGACAGCGTTAAACCCAGTGACGCACGGTGTGTTATTATATAATATATACAGCGTTATACCCCGTGACACAAGGTGTGTTATATAATATATACAACGTTATACCCAGTGACACACAGTGTGTTATTATATAATATATACAGCGTTATACCCAGTGATACACGGTGTGTTATTATATAATGTATACAGCGTTAAACCCAGTGACGCACGGTGTGATATTTTATAATATATGCAGCGTTATACCCAGTGACGCACGGTGTGTTATTATATAATATATACAGCGTTATACCCAGTGACACACTGTGTGTTATTATATAATAAATACAGCGTTATACCCAGTGACCCACGGTGTGTTATTATATAATATACACAGCGTTACACCCAGTGACCCACGGTGTGTTATTATATAATATATACAGCGTTATACCCAGTGACGCATGGTGTGTTATTATATAATATATACAGCGTTATACCCATTGACCCACGGTGTGTTATTATATAATATATACAGCGTTATACCCAGTGACCCACGGTGTGTTATTATATAATATACACAGCGTTATACCCAGTGACACACGGTGTGTTATTATATAATATATACTGCTTTATACCCAGTGACCCACGGTGTGTTATTATATAATATACACAGCGTTATACCCAGTGACCCACGGTGTGTTATTATATAATATATACAGCGTTATACCCATTGACCCACGGTGTGTTATTATATAATATATACAGCGTTATACCCAGTGATGCATGGTGTGTTATTATATAATATATACAGCGTTATACCCATTGACCCACGGTGTGTTATTATATAATATATACAGCGTTATACCCAGTGACCCACGGTGTGTTATTATATAATATACACAGCGTTATACCCAGTGACACACGGTGTGTTATTATATAATATATACTGCTTTATACCCAGTGACCCACGGTGTGTTATTCTTTAATATACACAGCGTTATACCCAGTGACACACGGTGTGTGATTATATAATATACACAGCGTTATACCCAGTGACACACGGTGTATTATTCTATAATATATACAGCGTTATACCCAGTGACCCACGGTGTGTTATTATGTAATATATACAGCGTTATACCCAGTGACCCACGGTGTGTTATTATATAATATATACAGCGTTATACCCAGTGACCCACGGTGTGTTATTATATAATATATACAGCGTTATACCCAGTGACCCACGGTGTGTTATTATATAATATATACAGCGTTATACCCAGTGACACACGGTGATTTATTATATAATATATACAGCGTTATACTCAGTGACCCACGGTGTGTTATTATATAATATATACAGCGTTATACCCAGTGACACATGGTGTGTTATTATATAATATATACAGCGTTATACCCAGTGACACACGGTGTGTTATTATATAATATACACAGCGTTATACCCAGTGACCCACGGTGTGTTATTATATAATATATAGTGTTATACCCAGTGACGCACGGTGTGTTATTATATAATATACACAGCGTTATACCCAGTGACACATGGTGTGTTATTTTATAATATAGACAGCGTTAAACCCAGTGACGCACGGTGTGTTATTATATAATATATACAGCGTTATACCCCGTGACACAAGGTGTGTTATATAATATATACAACGTTATACCCAGTGACACACAGTGTGTTATTATATAATATATACAGCGTTATACCCAGTGATACAAGGTGTGTTATTATATAATGTATACAGCGTTAAACCCAGTGACGCACGGTGTGATATTTTATAATATATGCAGCGTTATACCCAGTGACGCACGGTGTGTTATTATATAATATATACAGCGTTATACCCAGTGACACACTGTGTGTTATTATATAATAAATACAGCGTTATACCCAGTGACCCACGGTGTGTTATTATATAATATACACAGCGTTACACCCAGTGACCCACGGTGTGTTATTATATAATATATACAGCGTTATACCCAGTGACACACGGTGTGTTATTATATAATATACACAGCGTTATACCAGTGACGCACGGTGTGTTATTATATAATATACACAGCGTTACACCCAGTGACACACGGTGTGTTATTATACAATATATACAGCGTTATACCCAGTGAAACACGGTGTGTTATTATATAATATACACAGCGTTATACCCAGTGACGCACGTTGTGTTATTATATAATATACACAGCGTTATACCCAGTGACGCACGGTGTGTAATTAAATAATATACACAGCGTTATACCCAGTGACACACGGTGTGTTATTATATAATATATACAGCGTTATACCCAGTGACCCACGGTGTGTTATTATGTAATATCCACAGCGTTATACCCAGTGACACACGGTGTGTTATTATATAATATATACAGTGTGATACCCAGTGACACACGGTGCGTTTTACCCAGTGACACACGGTGTGTTATTATATAATATATACAGTGTGATACCCAGTGACACACGGTGTGTTATTATATAATATTTACAGCGTTATACCCATTGGCCCACGGTGTGTTATTATATAATATAAACTGCGTTATACCCAGTGACACACGGTGTGTTATTATATAATATATACTGCGTGAAACCCAGTGACACACGTTGTGTTATTATATAATATATACAGCGTTATACCCATTGACCCACGGTGTGTTATTATATAATATATACTGCGTTATACTCAGTGACCCACGGTGTGGTATTATATAATATACACAGCGTTATACCCAGTAACCCACGGTGTGTTATTATATAATATATACAGCGTTATACCCAGTGACCCACGGTGTGTTATTATATAATATATTCAGCGTTATACCCAGTGACCCACGGTGTGTTATTATATAATATATACTGCGTTATACCCAGTGACGCACGGTGTGTCATTATATAATATATACAGCGTTATACCCAGTGACCCACGGTGTGTTATTATATAATATATGCAGCGTTATACCCAGTGATGCACGGTGTGTTATTATATAATATATACAGCGTGAAACCCAGTGACGCACGGTGTGTTATTATATCATCTATACAGCGTTATACCCAGTGACGCACGGTGTGTTATTATATAATATATACAGCGTTATACCCAGGGACACACGGTGAGTTATTATATAATATATACAGCATTATACCCAGTGATGCATGGTGTGTTATTATATAATATATACAGCGTTAAACCCAGTGACGCACGGTGTGTTATTATATAATATATACATCGTTAAACCCTGTGACGCACGGTGTGTTATTATATAATATATACAGCGTTATACCCAGTGACGCACGGTGTGTTATTATATAATATATACAGCGTTAAACCCAGTGACGCACGGTGTGTTCTTCTATGATATATACAGCGTTATACCCAGTGACACACGGTGTGTTATTATATAATATACACAGCGTTATACCCAGTGACACACGGTGTGTTATTATATAATATATACAGCGTTATACCCAGTGACACACGGTGTGTTATTATATAATATACACAGCGTTATACCCAGTGACACACGGTGTGTTATTATATAATATGCACAGTGTTATACCCAGTGACACACGGTGTGTTATTATATAATATATACCACGTTATACCCAGTGACCCACGGTGTGTTATTATATAATATATACAGCGTTATACCCAGTGACACACGGTGTGTTATTATATAATATACACAGCGTTATACCCAGTGACACACGGTGTGTTATTATATAATATGCACAGTGTTATACCCAGTGACACACGGTGTGTTATTATATAATATATACCACGTTATACCCAGTGACCCACGGTGTGTTATTATATAATATACACAGCGGTATACCCAGTGACACACGGTGTGTTATTATATAATATACACAGCGTTATACCCAGTGACGCACGGTGTATTATTATATAATATATACAGCGTTATACCCAGTGACACACTGTGTGTTAATATATAATATATACAGCGTTATACCCAGTGACCCACGGTGTGTTATTATATAATATACACAGCGTTATACCCAGTGACACACGGTGTGTTATTATATAATATACACAGCGTTACACCCAGTGACCCACGGTGTGTTATTATATAATATATACAGTGTTATACCCAGTGACACACGGGGTGTTATTATATAATATATACAGCGTTATACCCAGTGACGCACGGTGTGTTATTATATAATATACACAGCGTTATACCCAGTGACACACGGTGTGTTATTATATAATATATACAGCGTTATACCCAGTGACACATGGTGTGTTATTATATAATATACACAGCGTTATACCCAGTGACCCACGGTGTGTTATTATATAATATATACAGCGTTATACCCAGTGACACACGGTGTGTTATTTTGTAATATATACAGCGTATTACCCAGTGACGCACGGTGTGTTTGTATATAATATACACAGCGTTACACCCAGTGACACACGGTGTGTTATTATATAATATACATAGCGTTATACCCAGTGACACACGGTGTGTTATTATATAATATACACAGCGTTATACACAGCGACACACGGTGTGTTATTATATAATATATACAGTGTGATACCCAGTGACGCACGGTGTGTTATTATATAATATACACAGCGTTATACCCAGTGACGCACGGTGTGTTATTATATAATATCCACAGCGTTATACCCAGTGACACACGGTGTGTTATTATATAATATATACAGCGTTATACCCAGTGACCCACGGTGTGTTATTATATAATATCCACAGCGTTATACCCAGTGACACACGGTGTGTTATTCTATAATATATACAGTGTGATACCCAGTGACGCACGGTGTGTTATTGTATAATATATACAGTGTGATACCCAGTGACACACGGTGTGTTATTATATAATATACACAGCGTTATACCCAGTGACACACGGTGTGTTATTATGTAATATATAGTGTGATACCCAGTGACGCACGGTGTGTTATTATATAATATATACAGTGTGATACCCAGTGACACACGGTGTGTTATTATATAATATACACAGCGTTATACCCAGTGACACACGGTGTGTTATTATATAATATATACAGCGTTATACCCATTGACCCACGGTGTGTTATTATATAATATATACAGCGTTATACCCAGTGACCCACGGTGTGTTATTATATAATATACACAGCGTTATACCGAGTGACACACGGTGTGTTATTATATAATATATACTGCTTTATACCCATTGACCCACGGTGTGTTATTATATAATATACACAGCGTTATACCCAGTGACACACGGTGTGTTATTATATAATATACACAGCGTTATACCCAGTGATACACGGTGTGTTATTATATAATATATACAGCGTTATACCCAGTGACCCACGGTGTGTTATTATATAATATATACAGCGTTATACCCAGTGACCCACGGTGTGTTATTATATAATATATACAGCGTTATACCCAGTGACCCACGGTGTGTTATTATATAATATATACAGCGTTATACCCAGTGACACACGGTGTGTTATTATATAATATGCACAGGTAATACCCAGTGACACACGGTGTGTTATTATATAATATATACAGGGTTATACCAAGTGACCCACTGTGTGTTATTATATAATATGTACAGCGTGACACCCAGTGACCCACGGTGTGTTATTATATAATATATACAGCGTTATATCCAGTGACACACGGTGTGTTATTATATAATATATACAGCGTTATACCCAGTGACCCACCGTGTGTTATTATGTAATATATACAGTGTTATACCCAGTGACACACGGGGTGTTATTATATAATATATACAGCGTTATACCCAGTGACGGACGGCGTGTTATTATATAATATACACAGCGTTATACCCAGTGACACACGGTGTGTTATTATATAATATATACAGCGTTATACCCAGTGACCCACGGTGTGTTATTATATAATATATACAGTGTTATACCCAGTGACACACGAGGTGTTATTATATAATATATACAGCGTTATACCCAGTGACGCACGGTGTGTTATTATATAATATACACAGCGTTATACCCATGACACACGGTGTGTTATTATATAATATATACAGTGTTATACCCAGTGACACATGGTGTGTTATTATATAATATACACAGCGTTATACCCAGTGACACACGGTGTGTTATTATATAATATACACAGCGTTATACCCAGTGACACACAGTGTGTTATTATATAATATATACCGCGTTATACCCAGTGACCCACGGTGTGTTATTATATAATATACACAGCGTTATACCCAGTGACCCACGGTGTGTTATTATATAATATATACAGCGTTATACCCATTGACCCACGGTGTGTTATTATATAATATATACAGCATTATACCCAGTGACGCATGGTGTGTTATTATATAATATATACAGCGTTATACCCATTGACCCACGGTGTGTTATTATATAATATATACAGCGTTATACCCAGTGACCCACGGTGTGTTATTATATAATATACACAGCGTTATACCCAGTGACACACGGTGTGTTATTATATAATATATACTGCTTTATACCCAGTGACCCACGGTGTGTTATTATATAATATACACAGCGTTATACCCAGTGACCCACGGTGTGTTATTATATAATATATACAGCGTTATACCCATTGACCCACGGTGTGTTATTATATAATATATACAGCGTTATACCCAGTGATGCATGGTGTGTTATTATATAATATATACAGCGTTATACCCATTGACCCACGGTGTGTTATTATATAATATATACAGCGTTATACCCAGTGACCCACGGTGTGTTATTATATAATATACACAGCGTTATACCCAGTGACACACGGTGTGTTATTATATAATATATACTGCTTTATACCCAGTGACCCACGGTGTGTTATTATATAATATACACAGCGTTATACCCAGTGACACACGGTGTGTGATTATATAATATACACAGCGTTATACCCAGTGACACACGGTGTATTATTCTATAATATATACAGCGTTATACCCAGTGACCCACGGTGTGTTATTATGTAATATATACAGCGTTATACCCAGTGACCCACGGTGTGTTATTATATAATATATACAGCGTTATACCCAGTGACCCACGGTGTGTTATTATATAATATATACAGCGTTATACCCAGTGACCCACGGTGTGTTATTATATAATATATACAGCGTTATACCCAGTGACACACGGTGTATTATTATATAATATATACAGCGTTATACTCAGTGACCCACGGTGTGTTATTATATAATATATACAGCGTTATACCCAGTGACACATGGTGTGTTATTATATAATATATACAGCGTTATACCCAGTGACACACGGTGTGTTATTATATAATATACACAGCGTTATACCCAGTGACCCACGGTGTGTTATTATATAATATATAGTGTTATACCCAGTGACGCACGGTGTGTTATTATATAATATACACAGCGTTATACCCAGTGACACATGGTGTGTTATTTTATAATATAGACAGCGTTAAACCCAGTGACGCACGGTGTGTTATTATATAATATATACAGCGTTATACCCCGTGACACAAGGTGTGTTATATAATATATACAACGTTATACCCAGTGACACACAGTGTGTTATTATATAATATATACAGCGTTATACCCAGTGATACACGGTGTGTTATTATATAATGTATACAGCGTTAAACCCAGTGACGCACGGTGTGATATTTTATAATATATGCAGCGTTATACCCAGTGACGCACGGTGTGTTATTATATAATATATACAGCGTTATACCCAGTGACACACTGTGTGTTATTATATAATAAATACAGCGTTATACCCAGTGACCCACGGTGTGTTATTATATAATATACACAGCGTTACACCCAGTGACCCACGGTGTGTTATTATATAATATATACAGCGTTATACCCAGTGACACACGGTGTGTTATTATATAATATACACAGCGTTATACCAGTGACGCACGGTGTGTTATTATATAATATACACAGCGTTACACCCAGTGACACACGGTGTGTTATTATACAATATATACAGCGTTATACCCAGTGAAACACGGTGTGTTATTATATAATATACACAGCGTTATACCCAGTGACGCACGTTGTGTTATTATATAATATACACAGCGTTATACCCAGTGACGCACGGTGTGTAATTAAATAATATACACAGCGTTATACCCAGTGACACACGGTGTGTTATTATATAATATATACAGCGTTATACCCAGTGACCCACGGTGTGTTATTATGTAATATCCACAGCGTTATACCCAGTGACACACGGTGTGTTATTATATCATATATACAGTGTGATACCCAGTGACACACGGTGCGTTTTACCCAGTGACACACGGTGTGTTATTATATAATATATACAGTGTGATACCCAGTGACACACGGTGTGTTATTATATAATATTTACAGCGTTATACCCATTGGCCCACGGTGTGTTATTATATAATATAAACTGCGTTATACCCAGTGACCCACGGTGTGTTATTATATAATATATAGTGTTATACCCAGTGACGCACGGTGTGTTATTATATAATATACACAGCGTTATACCCAGTGACACATGGTGTGTTATTTTATAATATAGACAGCGTTAAACCCAGTGACGCACGGTGTGTTATTATATAATATATACAGCGTTATACCCCGTGACACAAGGTGTGTTATATAATATATACAACGTTATACCCAGTGACACACAGTGTGTTATTATATAATATATACAGCGTTATACCCAGTGATACACGGTGTGTTATTATATAATGTATACAGCGTTAAACCCAGTGACGCACGGTGTGATATTTTATAATATATGCAGCGTTATACCCAGTGACGCACGGTGTGTTATTATATAATATATACAGCGTTATACCCAGTGACACACTGTGTGTTATTATATAATAAATACAGCGTTATACCCAGTGACCCACGGTGTGTTATTATATAATATACACAGCGTTACACCCAGTGACCCACGGTGTGTTATTATATAATATATACAGCGTTATACCCAGTGACACACGGTGTGTTATTATATAATATACACAGCGTTATACCAGTGACGCACGGTGTGTTATTATATAATATACACAGCGTTACACCCAGTGACACACGGTGTGTTATTATACAATATATACAGCGTTATACCCAGTGAAACACGGTGTGTTATTATATAATATACACAGCGTTATACCCAGTGACGCACGTTGTGTTATTATATAATATACACAGCGTTATACCCAGTGACGCACGGTGTGTAATTAAATAATATACACAGCGTTATACCCAGTGACACACGGTGTGTTATTATATAATATATACAGCGTTATACCCAGTGACCCACGGTGTGTTATTATGTAATATCCACAGCGTTATACCCAGTGACACACGGTGTGTTATTATATCATATATACAGTGTGATACCCAGTGACACACGGTGCGTTTTACCCAGTGACACACGGTGTGTTATTATATAATATATACAGTGTGATACCCAGTGACACACGGTGTGTTATTATATAATATTTACAGCGTTATACCCATTGGCCCACGGTGTGTTATTATATAATATAAACTGCGTTATACCCAGTGACACACGGTGTGTTATTATATAATATATACTGCGTGAAACCCAGTGACACACGTTGTGTTATTATATAATATATACAGCGTTATACCCATTGACCCACGGTGTGTTATTATATAATATATACTGCGTTATACTCAGTGACCCACGGTGTGGTATTATATAATATACACAGCGTTATACCCAGTGACCCACGGTGTGTTATTATATAATATATACAGCGTTATACCCAGTGACCCACGGTGTGTTATTATATAATATATACAGCGTTATACCCAGTGACCCACGGTGTGTTATTATATAATATATACTGCGTTATACCCAGTGACGCACGGTGTGTCATTATATAATATATACAGCGTTATACCCAGTGACCCACGGTGTGTTATTATATAATATATGCAGCGTTATACCCAGTGATGCACGGTGTGTTATTATATAATATATACAGCGTGAAACCCAGTGACGCACGGTGTGTTATTATATCATCTATACAGCGTTATACCCAGTGACGCACGGTGTGTTATTATATAATATATACAGCGTTATACCCAGGGACACACGGTGTGTTATTATATAATATATACAGCATTATACCCAGTGATGCACGGTGAGTTATTACATAATATATACAGCGTTAAACCCAGTGACGCACGGTGTGTTATTTTATAATATATACAGCGTTAAATCCAGTGACGCACGGTGTGTTATTATATAATATATACAGCGTTAAACCCAGTGACGCACGGTGTGTTATTATATAATATATACAGCGTTATACCCCGTGACAACAAGGTGTGTTATTATATAATATATACAACGTTATCCCCAGTGACACACAGTGTGTTATTATATAATATATACAGTGTTATACCCAGTGATGCACGGTGTGTTCTTATATAATATATACAGCGTTATACCCAGTGATGCACGGTGTGTTATTATATAATATATACAGCGTTGAACCCAGTGACGCACGGTGTGTTATTTTATAATATATACAGCGTTATACCCAGTGACGCACGGTGTGTTATTATATAATATATACAGCGTTATACTCAGTGACGCACGGTGTGTTATTATATAATATATACAGCGTTAAACCCAGTGACGCATGGTGTGTTATTATATAATATATACAGCGTTATACCCAGTGACACACGGTGTGTTATTATATAATATATACAGCGTTATACCCAGGGACACACGGTGAGTTATTATATAATATATACAGCATTATACCCAGTGATGCATGGTGTGTTATTATATAATATATACAGCGTTAAACCCAGTGACGCACGGTGTGTTATTATATAATATATACATCGTTAAACCCTGTGACGCACGGTGTGTTATTATATAATATATACAGCGTTATACCCAGTGACGCACGGTGTGTTATTATATAATATATACAGCGTTAAACCCAGTGACGCACGGTGTGTTCTTCTATGATATATACAGCGTTATACCCAGTGACACACGGTGTGTTATTATATAATATACACAGCGTTATACCCAGTGACACACGGTGTGTTATTATATAATATATACAGCGTTATACCCAGTGACACACGGTGTGTTATTATATAATATACACAGCGTTATACCCAGTGACACACGGTGTGTTATTATATAATATGCACAGTGTTATACCCAGTGACACACGGTGTGTTATTATATAATATATACCACGTTATACCCAGTGACCCACGGTGTGTTATTATATAATATATACAGCGTTATACCCAGTGACACACGGTGTGTTATTATATAATATACACAGCGTTATACCCAGTGACACACGGTGTGTTATTATATAATATGCACAGTGTTATACCCAGTGACACACGGTGTGTTATTATATAATATATACCACGTTATACCCAGTGACCCACGGTGTGTTATTATATAATATACACAGCGGTATACCCAGTGACACACGGTGTGTTATTATATAATATACACAGCGTTATACCCAGTGACGCACGGTGTGTTATTATATAATATATACAGCGTTATACCCAGTGACACACTGTGTGTTAATATATAATATATACAGCGTTATACCCAGTGACCCACGGTGTGTTATTATATAATATACACAGCGTTATACCCAGTGACACACGGTGTGTTATTATATAATATACACAGCGTTACACCCAGTGACCCACGGTGTGTTATTATATAATATATACAGCGTTATACCCAGTGACACACGGTGTGTTATTATATAATATACACAGCGTTATACCAGTGACGCACGGTGTGTTATTATATAATATACACAGCGTTACACCCAGTGACACACGGTGTGTTATTATATAATATATACAGCGTTATACCCAGTGAAACACGGTGTGTTATTATATAATATACACAGCGTTATACCCAGTGACGCACGGTGTGTTATTATATAATTTACACAGCGTTATACCCAGTGACGCACGGTGTGTTATTATATAATATCCACAGCGTTATACCCAGTGACACACGGTGTGTTATTATATAATATATACAGCGTTATACCCAGTGACCCACGGTGTGTTATTATGTA
The DNA here is from genome assembly GCF_047496885.1 of Scyliorhinus torazame. Taxonomy (NCBI): domain Eukaryota; kingdom Metazoa; phylum Chordata; class Chondrichthyes; order Carcharhiniformes; family Scyliorhinidae; genus Scyliorhinus; species Scyliorhinus torazame. Next base: position 397,052,310 of record NC_092708.1, on the reverse strand, counting down.
ATATCCACAGCGTTATACCAAGTGACACACGGTGTGTTATTATATAATATATACAGTGTGATACCCAGTGACACACGGTGCGTTATACCCATTGACCCACGGTGTGTTATTATATAATATATACTGCGTTATACTCAGTGACCCACGGTGTGTTATTATATAATATACACAGCGTTATACCCAGTGACACATGGTGTGTTATTATATAATATATACAGCGTTATACCCAGTGACGCACGGTGTGTTATTATATAATATACACAGCGTTATACCCAGTGACCCACGGTGTGTTATTATATAATATATACTGCGTTATACTCAGTGACCCACGGTGTGTTATTATATAATATACACAGCGTTATACCCAGTGACACATGGTGTGTTATTATATAATATATACAGCGTTATACCTAGTGACCCACGGTGTGTTATTATATAATATACACAGCGTTATACCCAGTGACTCACGGTGTGTTATTATAGAATATATACAGCGTTATACCCAGTGACGCATGGTGTGTTATTATATAATATATACAGCGTTATACTCAGTGACGCACGGTGTGTTAATATATAATATGTACAGCGTTAAACCCAGTGACGCACGGTGCACTATTATATAATCTATACAGCGTTATACCCAGTGACGCACGGTGTGCTATTATATGATATATACAGCCTTAAACCCAGTGACGCATGGTGTGTTATTATATAATATATACAGCATTAAACCCAGTGACGCACGGTGTGTTATTATATAATATTTACAGCGTTATACACAGGGAAAAACTGTGTGTTCTTCTATAATATATACAGCGTTATACCCAGTGACGCACAGTGTGTTATTATATAATATATACAACGTTTTCCCCAGTGACGCACGGTGTGTTATTATATAATATATATAGCGTTAAACCCAGTGACACACGGTGTGTTATTATATAATATATACAGCGTTATACCTAGTGACACACGGTGTGTTATATATAATATATACAGCGTTATACCCAGTGACACACGGTGTGTTATTATATAATATTTACAGCGTTATACCCAGTGACACACGGTGTGTTATTTTATAATAGATACAGCGTTATACCCAGTGACACACGGTGTGTTATTATATAATATACACAGCGTTATACCCAGTGACACACGGTGTGTTATTATATAATATATACAGGGTTATACCCAGTGACACACGGTGTGTTATTATATAATATATACAGCGTTATACCCAGTGACACACGGTGTGTTATTTTATAATATATACAGCGTTAAACCCAGTGACGCACGGTGTGTTATTATATAATATATACATCGTTAAACCCAGTGACGCACGGTGTTATTATATAATATATACAGCGTTATACCCAGTGACGCACGGTGTGTTATTATATAATATATACAGCGTTATACCCAGGGACACATGGTGTGTCATTATATAATATATACAGCATTATACCCAGTGATGCATGGTGTGTTATTATATAATATATACAGCGTTAAACCCAGTGACGCACGGTGTGTTCTTCTATGATATATACAGCGTTATACCCAGTGACACACGGTGTGTTATTATATAATATACACAGCGTTATACCCAGTGACACACGGTGTGTTATTATATAATATATACAGCGTTATACCCAGTGACACACGGTGTGTTATTATATAATATACACAACGTTATACCCAGTGACACACGGTGTGTTATTATATAATATACACAGTGTTATACCCAGTGACACACGGTGTGTTATTATATAATATATATCGCGTTATACCCAGTGACCCACGGTGTGTTATTATATAATATACACAGCGGTATACCCAGTGATACAGGGTGTGTTATTATATAATATATACAACAATATACCCAGTGACACACGGTGTGTTATTATATAATATACACAGCGTTATACCCAGTGATGCACGGTGTGTTATTATATAATATATACAGCGTTAAACCCAGTGACGCACGGTGTGTTATTTTATAATATATACAGCGTTATACCGAGTGACGCACCGTGTGTTATTATATAATATATACAGCGTTATACCCAGTGACACATGGTGTGTTATTATATAATAGATACAGCGTTATACTCAGTGACGCACAGTGTGTTATTATATAATATATACAGCGTTATACCCAGTGACGCACGGTGTGTTATTATATAATATATACAGCGTATTACCCAGTGATGCACGGTGTGTTATTATATAATATATACAGTGTTATACCCAGTGACACACGGTGTGTTATTATATAATATATACAGCGTTATACCCAGTGACACACGGTGTGTTATTATATAATATACAGCATTATACCCAGTGACGCACGGTGTCTTATTTTATTATATACACAGCATTATACCCAGTTACACACGGTTTGTTATTATATAATATACACAGCGTTATACCCAGTGACCCACGGTGTGTTATTATATGATATATACAGCGTTATACCCAGTGACACACGGTGTGTTATTTTATAATGTATACAGCGTTATACCCAGTGACACACGGTGTGTTATTATATAATATATACAGCATTAAACCCAGTGACGCATGGTGTGTTATTTTATAATATATACAGCGTTATACCCAGTGGCACACTGTGTTTTATTATATAACATTTACAGCGTTATACCCAGTGACCCACGGTGTGTTATTTTATAATATAGACAGCGTTATACCCAGTGACACATGGTGTGTTATTATATAATATATACAGCGTTAAACCCAGTGACGCACGGTGTGTTATTATATAATATATACAGCATTAAACCCAGTGACGCACGGTGTGTTATTATATAATATATACAGCGTTAAACCCAGTGACGCACGGTGTGTTATTATATAATATATACAGTGTGATACCCAGTGACGCACGGTGTGTTATTATATAATATATACATCGTTAAACCCAGTGACGCACGGTGTTATTATATAATATATACAGCGTTATACCCATTGACGCACGGTGTGTTATTATATAATATATACAGCATTATACCCAGTGATGCATGGTGTGTTATTATATAATATATACAGCGTTAAACCCAGTGACGCACGGTGTGTTCTTCTATGATATATACAGCGTTATACCCAGTGACACACGGTGTGTTATTATATAATATACACAGCGTTATACCCAGTGACACACGGTGTGTTATTATATAATATATACAGCGTTATACCCAGTGACACACGGTGTGTTATTATATAATATACACAGCGTTATACCCAGTGACACACGGTGTGTTATTATATAATATACACAGTGTTATACCCAGTGACACACGTTGTGTTATTATATAATATATACCGCGTTATACCCAGTGACCCACGGTGTGTTATTATATAATATACACAGCGTTATACCCAGTGACACACGGTGTGTTATTATATAATATACACAGTGTTATACCCAGTGACACACGTTGTGTTATTATATAATATACACAGTGTTATACCTAGTGACACACGGTGTGTTATTATATAATATATACCGCGTTATACCCAGTGACCCACGGTGGGTTATTATATAATATATACAGTGTTATACCCAGTGACACACGGTGTGTTATTATATAATATATACAGCGTTATACCCAGTGACGCACGGTGTGTTAATATATAATATGTACAGCGTTAAACCCAGTGACGCACGGTGCGCTATTATATAATCTATACAGCGTTATACCCAGTGACGCACGGTGTGCTATTATATGATATATAGAGCGTTAAACCCAGTGACGCACGGTGTGTTATTATATAATATATACAGCCTTAAACCCAGTGACGCATAGTGTGTTATTATATAATATATACAGCGTTATACCCAGTGACGCATGGTGTGTTACTATATAATATTTACAGCGTTATACCCAGGGACACACGGTGTGTTCTTCTATAATATATACAGCGTTATACCCAGTGACGCACAGTGTGTTATTATATAATATATACAACGTTTTCCCCAGTGACGCACGGTGTGTTATTATATAATATATACAGCGTTAAACCCAGTGACGCACGGTGTGTTATTTTATAATATATACAGCGTTATACCCAGTGACACACGGTGTGTTGTTATATAATATATACAGCGTTATACCCAGTGACACACGGTGTGTTATTTTATAATATATACAGTGTTATACCCAGTGACACACGGTGTGTTATTATATAATATATACAGCGTTATACCCAGTGACACACGGTGTGTTATTATATAATATATACAGCATTATACCCAGTGACGCACGGTGTCTTATTTTATTATATACACAGCATTATACCCAGTTACACACGATTTGTTATTATATAATATACACAGCGTTATACCCAGTGACCCACGGTGTGTTATTATATAATATATACAGCGTTATACCCAGTGACACACGGTGTGTTATTTTATAATATATACAGCGTTATACCCAGTGACACACGGTGTGTTATTATATAATATATACAGCATTAAACCCAGTGACGCATGGTGTGTTATTTTATAATATATACAGCGTTATACCCAGTGACACACGGTGTGTTATTATATAATATATACAGCGTTATACCCAGTGACACACGGTGTGTTATTATATAATATATACAGCGTTATACCCAGTGACCCACGGTGTGTTATTATATAATATATACAGCGTTATACCCAGTGACCCACGGTGTGTTATTATATAATATATACAGCGTTATACCCAGTGACACACGGTGTGTTATTATATAATATACACAGCGTTACACCCAGTGACCCACGGTGTGTTATTATATAATATATACAGCGTTATACCCAGTGACCCACGGTGTGTTATTATATAATATGCACAGTGTTATACCCAGTGACACACGGTGTGTTATTATATTATATATACAGTGTTATACCCAGTGACCCACGGTGTGTTATTATATAATATATACAGCGTTATACGCAGTGACACACGGTGTGTTATTATATAATATACACAGCGTTACACCCAGTGACCCACAGTGTGTTATTATATAATATATACAGCGTTATACCCAGTGACCCACTGTGTGTTATTATATAATATATACAGCGTTACACCCAGTGACCCACGGTGTGTTATTATATAATATACACAGCGTTATACCCAGTGACACACGGTGTGTTATTATATAATATATACAGCGTTATACCCAGTGGCCCACGGTGTGTTATTATATAATATATACAGCGTTATACCCAGTGACACACGGTGTGTTATTATATAATATATACAGCGTTATACACAGTGACCCACGATGTGTTATTATATAATATATACAGCGTTATACCCAGTGACACACGGTGTGTTATTATATAATATATACAGTGTTATACCCATTGACCCACGGTGTGTTATTATATAATATACACAGCGTTACACCCAGTGACCCACGGTGTGTTATTATATAATATATACAGCGTTATACCCAGTGAAGCACGGTGTGTTATTATATAATATAAACAGCGTTACACCCTGTGACGCACGGTGTGTTATTATATAATATACACAGCGTTACACCCAGTGACCCACGGTGTGTTATTATATAATATACACAGCGTTATACCCAGTGACGCACGGTGTGTTATTATATAATATATACAGTGTTATACCCAGTGACACACGGGTGTATTGTTATATAATATATACAGTGTTATAGCCAGTGACACACGGTGTGTTATTACATAATATATACAGCGTTATACCCAGTGACACACGGTGTGTTATTATATAATATATACAGCGTTATACCCAGTGACACACGGTGTGTTATTATATAATATATACAACAATATACCCAGTGACACACGGTGTGTTATTTTATAATATATACAGCGTTATACCGAGTGACGCACCGTGTGTTATTATATAATATATACAGCGTTATACCCAGTGACGCACGGTGTGTTATTATAGAATATATACAGCGTTATACCCAGTGACACACGGTGTGTTATTTTATAATATATACAGCGTTATACCCAGTGACACACGGTGTGTTATTATATAATATACACAGCGTTATACCCAGTGACACACGGTGTGTTATTATATAATATATACAGCGTTATACCCAGTGACACACGGTGTGTTATTATATAATATATACAGCGTTATACCCAGTGACACAAGGTGTGTTATTTTATAATATATACAGCGTTAAACCCAGTAACGCACGGTGTGTTATTATATAATATATACAGCGTTATACCCAGTGACGCACGGTGTGTTATTATATAATATATACAGCGTTATACCCAGGGACACATGGTGTGTTATTATATAATATATACAGCCTTAAACCCAGTGACGCACGGTGTGTTATTGTATAATATATACAGGATATTACCCAGTGACGCACGGTGTGTTATTATATAATATATACAGCGTTATACTCAGTGACGCACAGTGTGTTATTATATAATATATACAGCGTTATACCCAGTGACGCACGGTGTGTTATTATATAATATATACAGTGTTATACCTAGTGACACACGGTGTGTTATTATATAATATAAACAGCATTATACCCAGTGACACACGGTGTGTTATTATATAATATATACAACAATATACCCAGTGACACACGGTGTGTTATTATATAATATATACAGCGTTATACCCAGTGACACACGGTGTGTTATTATATAATATGTACAGTGTTATACCCAGTGACACACGGTGTGTTATTATATAATATATACAGTGTTATACCCAGTGACTCACGGTGTGTTATTATATAATATAAACAGCATTATACCCAGTGACACACGGTGTGTTATTATATAATACATACAGTGTGATACCCAGTGACACACGGTGTGTTATTATATAATATACACAGCGTTATACCCAGTGACACACGGTGTGTTCTTCTATGATATATACAGCGTTATACCCAGTGACACACGGTGTGTTATTATATAATATTTACAGCGTTATACCCAGTGACACACGGTGTGTTATTTTATAATATATACAGCGTTATACCCAGTGACACACGGTGTGTTATTTTATAACATATACAGCGTTAAACCCAGTGACGCACGGTGTGTTATTATATAATATATACATCGTTAAACCCAGTGACGCACGGTGTTATTATATAATATATACAGCGTTATACCCAGTGATGCACGGTGTGTTATTATATAATATATACAGCGTTATACCCAGGGACACATGGTGTGTTATTATATAATATATACAGCATTATACCCAGTGATGCATGGTGTGTTATTATATAATATATGCAGCGTTAAACCCAATGACGCACGGTGTGTTCTTCTATGATATATACAGCGTTATACCCAGTGACACACGGTGTGTTATTACATAATATATACAGCGTAATACCCAGTGACACACGGTGTGTTATTATATAATATATACAGCGTTATACCCAGTGACACACGGTGTGTTATTATATAATATACACAGCGTTATACCCAGTGACACACGGTGTGTTATTATATAATATACACAGTGTTATACCCAGTGACACATGGTGTGTTATTATATAATATATACCGCGTTATACCCACTGACCCACGGTGTGTTATTATATAATATACACAGCGGTATACCCAGTGATACACGGTGTGTTATTATATAATATATACAACAATATACCCAGTGACACACGGTGTGTTATTTTATAATATATACAGCGTTATACCGAGTGACGCACCGTGTGTTATTATATAATATATACAGCGTTATACCCAGTGCCGCACGGTGTGTTATTATAGAATATATACATCGTTATACCCAGTGACGCATGGTGTGTTATTATATAATATATACAGCGTTATCCTCAGTGACGCACGGTGTGTTAATATATAATATGTACAGCGTTAAACCCAGTGACGCACGGTGCACTATTATATAATCTATACAGCGTTATACCCAGTGATGCACGGTGTGCTATTATGTGATATATATAGCGTTAAACCCAGTGACGCACGGTGTGTTATTATATAATATATACAGCCTTAAACCCAGTGACGCATGTTGTGTTATTATATAATATATACAGCGTTATACCCAGTGACGCATGGTGTGTTATTATATAATCTTTACAGCGTTATACCCAGGGACACACGGTGTGTTCTTCTATAATATATACAGCGTTATACCCAGTGACACACAGTGTGTTATTATATAATATATACAACGTTTTCCCCAATGACGCACGGTGTGTTATTATATAATATATACAGCGTTAAACCCAGTGACGCACGGTGTGTTATTATATAATATATACAGCGTTATACCTAGTGACACACGGTGTGTTATATATAATATATACAGCGTTATACCCAGTGACACACGGTGTGTTATTATATAATATTTACAGCGTTATACCCAGTGACACACGGTGTGTTATTTTATAATATATACAGCGTTATACCCAGTGACACACGGTGTGTTATTATATAATATACACAGCGTTATACCCAGTGACACACGGTGTGTTATTATATAATATATCCAGCGTTATACCCAGTGACACACGGTGTGTTATTATATAATATATACATCGTTATACCCAGTGACACACGGTGTGTTATTTTATAATATATACAGCGTTAAACCAGTGACGCACGGTGTGTTATTATATAATTTATACAGCGTTATACCCAGTGACGCACGGTGTGTTATTATATAATATATACAGCGTTATACCCAGGGACACATGGTGTGTTATTATATAATATATACGGCATTATACCCAGTGATGCATGGTGTGTTATTATATAATATATGCAGCGTTAAACCCAATGACGCACGGTGTGTTCTTCTATGATATATACAGGGTTATACCCAGTGACACACGGTGTGTTATTATATAATATACACATTGTTATACCCAGTGACACACGGTGTGTTATTATATAATATATACCGCGTTATACCCAGTGACCCACAGTGTGTTATTATATAATATACACAGCGGTATACCCAGTGATACAGGGTGTGTTATTATATAATATATACAACAATATACCCAGTGACACACGGTGTGTTATTATATAATATACACAGCGTTATACCCAGTGATGCACGGTGTGTTATTATATAATATATACAGCGTTAAACCCAGTGACGCACGGTGTGTTATTTTATAATATATACAGCGTTATACCGAGTGACGCACCGTGTGTTATTATATAATATATACAGCGTTATACCCAGTGACACACGGTGTGTTATTTTATAATATATACAGCGTTATACCGAGTGACGCACCGTGTGTTATTATATAATATATACAGCGTTATACCCAGTGACGCACGGTGTGTTATTATAGAATATATACAGCGTTATACCCAGTGACGCATGGTGTGTTATTATATAATATATACAGCGTTATCCTCAGTGACACACGGTGTGTTAATATATAATATGTACAGCGTTAAACCCAGTGACGCACGGTGCACTATTATATAATCTATACAGCGTTATACCCAGTGACGCACGGTGTGCTATTATATGATATATACAGCGTTAAACCCAGTGACGCACGGTGTGTTATTATATAATATACACAGCGTTATACCCAGTGACCCACGGTGTGTTTTTATATAATATATACAGTGTTATACCCAGTGACACACGGTGTGTTATTATATAATATATACAGTGTTATATTCAGTGACACACGGTGTGTTATTATATAAAATACACAGCGTTATACCCAGTGACACACGGTGTGTTATTATATAATATATACAGCGTTATACCCAGTGACACCCGGTGTGTTATTATATAATATACACAGCGTTATACCCAGTGACACACGGTGTGTTATTATATAATATATAACGCGTTATACCCAGTGACCCACGGTGTGTTATTATATAATATACACAGCGGTATACCCAGTGATACAGGGTGTGTTATTATATAATATATACAACAATATACCCAGTGACACACGGTGTGTTATTATATAATATACACAGCGTTATACCCAGTGATGCACGGTGTGTTATTATATAATATATACAGCGTTAAACCCAGTGACGCACGGTGTGTTATTTTATAATATATACAGCGTTATACCGAGTGACGTACCGTGTGTTATTATATAATATATACAGCGTTATACCCAGTGACACACGGTGTGTTATTATATAATATATACAACAATATACCCAGTGACACACGGTGTGTTATTTTATAATATATACAGCGTTATACCGAGTGACGCACCGTGTGTTATTATATAATATATACAGCGTTATACCCAGTGACGCACGGTGTGTTATTATAGAATATATACAGCGTTATACCCAGTGACGCATGGTGTGTTATTATATAATATATACAGCGTTATCCTCAGTGACGCACGGTGTGTTAATATATAATATGTACAGCGTTAAACCCAGTGACGCACGGTGCACTATTATATAATCTATACAGCGTTATACCCAGTGACGCACGGTGTGCTATTATATGATATATACAGCGTTAAACCCAGTGACGCACGGTGTGTTATTATATAATATATACAGCCTTAAACCCAGTGACGCATGTTGTGTTATTATATAATATATACAGCGTTATACCCAGTGACGCATGGTGTGTTATTATATAATATTTACAGCGTTATACCCAGGGACACACGGTGTGTTCTTCTATAATATATACAGCGTTATACCCAGTGACACACAGTGTGTTATTATATAATATATACAACGTTTTCCCCAATGACGCACGGTGTGTTATTATATAATATATACAGCGTTAAACCCAGTGACGCACGGTGTGTTAGTATATAATATATACAGCGTTATACCTAGTGACACACGGTGTGTTATATATAATATATACAGCGTTATACCCAGTGACACACGGTGTGTTATTATATAATATTTACAGCGTTATACCCAGTGACACACGGTGTGTTATTTTATAATATATACAGCGTTATACCCAGTGACACACGGTGTGTTATTATATAATATACACAGCGTTATACCCAGTGACACACGGTGTGTTATTATATAATATATCCAGCGTTATACCCAGTGACACACGGTGTGTTATTATATAATATATACATCGTTATACCCAGTGACACACGGTGTGTTATTTTATAATATATACAGCGTTAAACCCAGTGACGCACGGTGTGTTATTATATAATATATACAGCGTTATACCCAGTGACGCACGGTGTGTTATTATATAATATATACAGCGTTATACCCAGGGACACATGGTGTGTTATTATATAATATATACAGCATTATACCCAGTGATGCATGATGTGTTATTATATAATATATGCAGCGTTAAACCCAATGACGCACGGTGTGTTCTTCTATGATATATACAGCGTTATACCCAGTGACACACGGTGTGTTATTATATAATATACACAGCGTTATACCCAGTGACACACGGTGTGTTATTATATAATATATACAGCGTTATACCCAGTGACACACGGTGTGTTATTATATAATATACACAGCGTTATACCCAGTGACACACGGTGTGTTATTATATAATATACACATTGTTATACCCAGTGACACACGGTGTGTTATTATATAATATATACCGCGTTATACCCAGTGACCCACAGTGTGTTATTATATTATATACACAGCGGTATACCCAGTGATACAGGGTGTGTTATTATATAATATATACAACAATATACCCAGTGATACACGGTGTGTTATTATATAATATACACAGCGTTATACCCAGTGATGCACGGTGTGTTATTATATAATATATACAGCGTTAAACCCAGTGACGCACGGTGTGTTATTTTATAATATATACAGCGTTATACCGAGTGACGCACCGTGTGTTATTATATAATATATACAGCGTTATACCCAGTGACACACGGTGTGTTATTTTATAATATATACAGCGTTATACCGAGTGACGCACCGTGTGTTATTATATAATATATACAGCGTTATACCCAGTGACGCACGGTGTGTTATTATAGAATATATACAGCGTTATACCCAGTGACGCATGGTGTGTTATTATATAATATATACAGCGTTATCCTCAGTGACGCACGGTGTGTTAATATATAATATGTACAGCGTTAAACCCATTGACGCACGGTGCACTATTATATAATCTATACAGCGTTATACCCAGTGACGCACGGTGTGCTATTATATGATATATACAGCGTTAAACCCAGTGACGCACGGTGTGTTATTATATAATATACACAGCGTTATACCCAGTGACCCACGGTGTGTTATTATATAATATATACAGCGTTATACCCAGTGACGCACGGTGTGTTATTATAGAATATATACAGCGTTATACCCAGTGACGCATGGTGTGTTATTATATAATATATACAGCGTTATCCTCAGTGACGCACGGTGTGTTAATATATAATATGTACAGCGTTAAACCCAGTGACGCACGCTGCACTATTATATAATCTATACAGCGTTATACCCAGTGACGCACGGTGTGCTATTATATGATATATACAGCGTTAAACCCAGTGACGCACGGTGTGTTATTATATAATATATACAGCGTTATACCCAGTGACCCACGGTGTGTTATTATATAATATATACAGCGTTATACCCAGTGACACACGGTGTGTTATTATATAATATACACAGCGTTATACACAGTGACCCACGGTGTGTTATTTTATAATATATACAGCCTTAAACCCAGTGACGCATGGTGTGTTATTATATAATATATACAGCGTTATACCCAGTGACGCATGGTGTGTTATTATATAATATTTACAGCGTTATACCCAGGGACACACGGTGTGTTCTTCTATAATATATACAGCGTTATACCCAGTGACGCACAGTGTGTTATTATATAATATATACAACGTTTTCCCCAGTGACGCACGGTGTGTTATTATATAATATATACAGCGTTAAACCCAGTGACGCACGGTGTGTTATTATATAATATATACAATATACCCAGTGACACATGGTGTTATTATATAATATATACAGTGTGATACCCAGTGACACACGGTGTGTTATTATACAATATACACAGCGTTATACCCAGTGACGCATGGTGTGTTATTATATAATATATACAACAATGTACCCAGTGACACATGGTGTGTTATTATATAATATATACAGCGTTACACCCAGTGACACGCGGTGTGTTATTATATAATATACACAGCGTTATACCCAGTGATGCACGGTGTGTTATTATATAATATATACAACAATATACCCAGTGACACATGGTGTGTTATTATAGAATATATACAGTGTGATACCCAGTGACACACGGTGTGTTATTATATAATATATACAGTGTTATACCCAGTGACACACGGTGTGTTATTATATAATATATACAGTGTTATATTCAGTGACACACGGTGTGTTATTATATAAAATACACAGCGTTATACCCAGTGACACACGGTGTGTTATTATATAATATATACAGCGTTATACCCAGTGACGCATGGTGTGTTATTATATATTATATACAACAATATACCCAGTGACACACGGTGTGTTATTATATAATACATACAGCGTTATACCCAGTGACACACGGCGTGTTATTATATAATATATACAGCGTTATACCCAGTGACCCACGGTGTGTTATTATATAATATATACAGTGTTATAGCCAGTGACGCACGGTGTGTTATTATATAATATATACAGCGTTATACCCAGTGACACATGGTGTGTTATTATATAATATATACAGCGTTATACCCAGTGAGACATGGGGTGTTATTATATAATATATACAGTGTGATACCCAGTGACACACGGTGTGTTATTATATAATATATACAGTGTGATACCCAGTGACACACGGTGTGTTATTATATAATATACACAGCGTTATACCCAGTGACACGTGTGTTATTATATAATATACACAGCGTTATACCCAGTGACACACGGTGTGTTATTATATAATATACACAGCGTTATACCCAGTGACACGCGGTGTGTCATTATATAATATATACAGCGTTATACCCAGTGACACACGGTGTGTTATTATATAATATGTACAGCGTTAAACCCAGTGATGCACGGTGTGTTATTTTATAATATATACAGCGTTATACCCAGTGACGCACGGTGTGTTATTTTATAATATACGCAGCATTATACCCAGTGACACACGGTTTGTTATTATATAATATATACAGCGTTAAACCCAGTGACGCACGGTGTGTTATTTTATAATATATACAGCGTTATACCCATTGACGCACGGTGTGTTATTGTATAATATATACAGGATATTACCCAGTGACGCACGGTGTGTTATTATATAATATATACAGCGTTATACTCAGTGACGCACAGTGTGTTATTATATAATATATACAGCGTTATACCCAGTGACGCACGCTGTGTTATTATATAATATTTACAGCGTTATACGCAGTGACACACGGTGTGTTATTTTATAATATATACAGCGTTATACCCAGTGACACACGGTGTGTTATTATAAAATATATACAGCGTTATACTCAGTGACGCACAGTGTGTTATTATATAATATATACAGCGTTATACCCAGTGACGCACGGTGTGTTATTGTATAATATATACAGGATATTACCCAGTGACGCACGGTGTGTTATTATATAATATATACAGCGTTATACTCAGTGACGCACAGTGTGTTATTATATAATATATACAGCGTTATACCCAGTGACGCACGCTGTGTTATTATATAATATATACAGCGTATTACCCAGTGACGCACGGTGTGTTATTATATAATATATACAGTGTTATACCTAGTGACACACGGTGTGTTATTATATAATATAAACAGCATTATACCCAGTGACACACGGTGTGTTATTATATAATATATACAACAATATACCCAGTGACACACGGTGTGTTATTATATAATATATACAGCGTTATACCCAGTGACACACGGTGTGTTATTATATAATATGTACAGTGTTATACCCAGTGACACACGGTGTGTTATTATATAATATATACAGTGTTATACCCAGTGACTCAGGGTGTGTTATTATATAATATAAACAGCATTATACCCAGTGACACACGGTGTGTTATTATATAATACATACAGTGTGATACCCAGTGACACACGGTGTGTTATTATATAATATACACAGCGTTATACCCAGTGACACACGGTGTGTTATTATATAATATACACAGTGTTATACCCAGTGACACACGGTGTGTTATTTTATAATATACACAGCGTTATACCCAGTGACACACGGTGTGTTATTATATAATATATACAGTGTGATACCCAGTGACCCACGGTGTGTTATTATATAATATATACAGCGTTATACCCAGTGACACACGGTGTGTTATTCTATATTATACACAGCGTTATACCCGTGACACACGGTGTGTTATTATATAACATACACAGCGTTATACCCAGTGACACACGGTGTGTTATTATATAATATACACAGCGGTATACCCAGTGACACACGGTGTGTTATTATATAATATACACCGCGTTATACCCAGTGACACACGGTGTGTTATTATATAATATACACAGCGTTATACCCAGTGACACACGGTGTGTTATTATATAATATACACAGCATTATACCCAGTGACACACGGGGTGTTATTATATAATATATACAGCGTTATACAAAGTGACGCACGGTGTGTTATTATATAATATATACAATATACCCAGTGACACACGGTGTGTTATTATATAATACATACAGCGTTATACCCAGTGACGCACGGTGTGTTATTATATAATATATACAGCGTTATACCCAGTGACACGCGGTGTGTCATTATATAATATATACAGCGTTATACTCAGTGACACATGGTGTGTTATTATATAATATGTACAGCGTTAAACCCAGTGATGCACGGTGTGTTATTTTATAATATATACAGCGTTATACCCAGTGACGCACGGTGTGTTATTTTATAATATACGCAGCATTATACCCAGTGACACACGGTTTGTTATTATATAATATATACAGCGTTAAACCCAGTGACGCACGGTGTGTTATTTTATAATATATACAGCGTTATACCCAGTGACGCACGGTGTGTTATTGTATAATATATACAGGATATTACCCAGTGACGCACGGTGTGTTATTATATAATATATACAGCGTTATACTCAGTGACGCACAGTGTGTTATTATATAATATATACAGCGTTATACCCAGTGACGCACGCTGTGTTATTATATGATATTTACAGCGTTATACGCAGTGACACACGGTGTGTTATTTTATAATATATACAGCGTTATACCCAGTGACACACGGTGTGTTATTATATAATATACACAGCGTTATACCCAGTGACGCACGGTGTGTTATTATATAATATATACAGCGTTATACCCAGAGACGCACGGTGTGTTATTATATAATATACACAGCGTTATACCCAGTGACCCACGGTGTGTTATATAATATATACAGCGTTATACCCAGTGACACACGGTGTGTTATTATATAATATATACAGCGTTATACCCAGTGACACACGGTGTGTTATTACATAATATACACAGCGTTATACCCAGTGACCCACGGTGTGTTATTATATAATATACACAGCGTTATACCTAGTGACCCACGGTGTGTTATTATATAATATATACAGCGTTACACCCAGTGACGCACGGTGTGTTATTATATAATATATACATCGTTATACCCAGTGACGCACGGTGTGTTATTATATAATATATACAGCGTTATACCCAGGGACACATGGTGTGTTATTATATAATATATACAGCATTATACCCAGTGATGCATGGTGTGTTATTATATAATATATGCAGCGTTAAACCCAATGACGCACGGTGTGTTCTTCTATGATATATACAGCGTTATACCCAGTGACACACGGTGTTTTATTATATAATATACACAGCGTTATACCCAGTGACACACGGTGTGTTATTATATAATATATACAGCGTTATACCCAGTGACACACGGTGTATTATTATATAATATACACAGCGTTATACCCAGTGACACACGGTGTGTTATTATATAATATACACAGTGTTATACCCAGTGACACACGGTGTGTTATTATATAATATATACCGCGTTATACCCAGTGACCCATGGTGTGTTATTATATAATATACACAGCGGTATACCCAGTGATACAGGGTGTGTTATTATATAATATATACAACAATATACCCAGTGACACACGGTGTGTTATTATATAATATACACAGCGTTATACCCAGTGATGCACGGTATGTTATTATATAATATATGCAGCGTTAAACCCAATGACGCACGGTGTGTTCTTCTATGATATATACAGCGTTATACCCAGTGACACACGGTGTGTTATTATATAATATACACAGCGTTATACCCAGTGACACACGGTGTGTTATTATATAATATATACAGCGTTATACCCAGTGACACACGGTGTGTTATTATATAATATACACAGCGTTATACCCAGTGACACACGGTGTGTTATTATATAATATACACAGTGTTATACCCAGTGACACACGGTGTGTTATTATATAATATATACCGCGTTATACCCAGTGACCCATGGTGTGTTATTATATAATATACACAGCGGTATACCCAGTGATACAGGGTGTGTTATTATATAATATATACAACAATATACCCAGTGACACACGGTGTGTTATTATATAATATACACAGCGTTATACCCAGTGATGCACGGTGTGTTATTATATAATATATACAGCGTTAAACCCAGTGACGCACGGTGTGTTATTTTATAATATATACAGCGTTATACCGAGTGACGCACCGTGTGTTATTATATAATATATACAGCGTTATACCCAGTGACACACGGTGTGTTATTTTATAATATATACAGCGTTATACCGAGTGACGCACCGTGTGTTATTATATAATATATACAGCGTTATACCCAGTGACGCACGTGTGTTATTATAGAATATATACAGCGCTATACCCAGTGACGCATGGTGTGTTATTATATAATATATACAGCGTTATCCTCAGTGACGCACGGTGTGTTAATATATAATATGTACAGCGTTAAACCCAGTGACGCACGGTGCACTATTATATAATCTATACAGCGTTATACCCAGTGACGCACGGTGTGCTATTATATGATATATACAGCGTTAAACCCAGTGACGCACGGTGTGTTATTATATAATATATACAGCCTTAAACCCAGTGACGCATGGTGTGTTATTATATAATATATACAGCGTTATACCCAGTGACGCATGGTGTGTTATTCTATAATATTTACAGCGTTATACCCAGGGACACACGGTGTGTTCTTCTATAATATATACAGCGTTATACCCAGTGACGCACAGTGTGTTATTATATAATATATACAACGTTTTCCCCAGTGACGCACGGTGTGTTATTATATAATATATACAGCGTT
This sequence comes from Scyliorhinus torazame, assembly GCF_047496885.1. Taxonomy (NCBI): domain Eukaryota; kingdom Metazoa; phylum Chordata; class Chondrichthyes; order Carcharhiniformes; family Scyliorhinidae; genus Scyliorhinus; species Scyliorhinus torazame. The sequence goes on along the minus strand of NC_092708.1, from coordinate 397,033,807 downwards.
AAACCCAGTGACGCACGGTGTGTTATTATATAATATACACAGCGTTATACCCAGTGACGCATGGTGTGTTATTATATAATATATACAACAATGTACCCAGTGACACATGGTGTGTTATTATATAATATATACAGCGTTACACCCAGTGACACACGGTGTGTTATTATATAATATACACAGCGTTATACCCAGTGACGCACGGTGTGTTATTATATAATATATACAACAATATACCCAGTGACACATGGTGTGTTATTATAGAATATATACAGTGTGATACCCAGTGACACACGGTGTGTTATTATATAATATATACAGTGTTATACCCAGTGACACACGGTGTGTTATTATATAATATATACAGTGTTATATTCAGTGACACACGGTGTGTTATTATATAATATACACAGCGTTATACCCAGTGACACACGGTGTGTTATTATATAATATATACAGCGTTATTCCCAGTGACGCACGGTGTGTTATTATATGATATATACAACAATATACCCAGTGACACACGGTGTGTTATTATATAATACATACAGCGTTATACCCAGTGACACACGGCGTGTTATTATATAATATATACAGCGTTATACCCAGTGACCCACGGTGTGTTATTATATAATATATACAGTGTTATAGCCAGTGACGCACGGTGTGTTATTATATAATATATACAGCGTTATACCCAGTGACGCACGGTGTGTTATTATATAATATATACAGCCTTAAACCCAGTGACGCATGGTGTGTTATTATATAATATATACAGCGTTATACCCAGTGACGCATGGTGTGTTATTATATAATATTTACAGCGTTATACCCAGGGACACACGGTGTGTTCTTCTATAATATATACAGCGTTATACCCAGTGACGCACAGTGTGTTATTATATAATATATGCAACGTTTTCCCCAGTGACGCACGGTGTGTTATTATATAATATATACAGCGTTAAACCCAGTGACGCACGGTGTGTTATTATATAATATACACAGCGTTATACCCAGTGACGCATGGTGTGTTATTATATAATATATACAACAATGTACCCAGTGACACATGGTGTGTTATTATATAATATATACAGCGTTACACCCAGTGACACACGGTGTGTTATTATATAATATACACAGCGTTATACCCAGTGACGCACGGTGTGTTATTATATAATATATACAACAATATACCCAGTGACACATGGTGTGTTATTATAGAATATATACAGTGTGATACCCAGTGACACACGGTGTGTTATTATATAATATATACAGTGTTATACCCAGTGACACACGGTGTGTTATTATATAATATATACAGTGTTATATTCAGTGACACACGGTGTGTTATTATATAATATACACAGCGTTATACCCAGTGACACACGGTGTGTTATTATATAATATATACAGCGTTATTCCCAGTGACGCACGGTGTGTTATTATATAATATATACAACAATATACCCAGTGACACACGGTGTGTTATTATATAATACATACAGCGTTATACCCAGTGACACACGGCGTGTTATTATATAATATATACAGCGTTATACCCAGTGACCCACGGTGTGTTATTATATAATATATACAGTGTTATAGCCAGTGACGCACGGTGTGTTATTATATAATATATACAGCGTTATACCCAGTGACACACGGTGTGTTATTATGTAATACATACAGCGTTATACCCAGTGACACATGGTGTGGTATTATATAATATATACAGCGTTATACCCAGTGAGACATGGGGTGTTATTATATAATATATACAGTGTGATACCCAGTGACACACGGTGTGTTATTACATAATATATACAGTGTGATACCCAGTGACACACGGTGTGTTATTATATAATATACACAGCGTTATACCCAGTGACACGTGTGTTATTATATAATATACACAGCGTTATACCCAGTGACACACGGTGTGTTATTATATAATATACACAGTGTTATACCCAGTGACACGCGGTGTGTCATTATATAATATATACAGCGTTAAACCCAGTGACGCACGGTGTGTTATTTTATAATATATACAGCGTTATACCCAGTGACGCACGGTGTGTTATTGTATAATATATACAGGATATTACCCAGTGACGAACGGTGTGTTATTATATAATATATACAGCGTTATACTCTGTGACGCACAGTGTGTTATTATATAATATATACAGCGTTATACCCAGTGACGCACGCTGTGTTATTATATAATATTTACAGCGTTATACGCAGTGACACACGGTGTGTTATTATATAATATATACAGCGTTATACCCAGTGACGCACGGTGTGTTATTGTATAATATATACAGGATATTACCCAGTGACGCACGGTGTGTTATTATATAATATATACAGCGTTATACTCAGTGACGCACAGTGTGTTATTATATAATATATACAGCGTTATACCCAGTGACGCACGCTGTGTTATTATATAATATATACAGCGTATTACCCAGTGACGCACGGTGTGTTATTATATAATATATACAGTGTTATACCTAGTGACACACGGTGTGTTATTATATAATATAAACAGCATTATACCCAGTGACACACGGTGTGTTATTATATAATATATACAACAATATACCCAGTGACACACGGTGTGTTATTATATAATATATACAGCGTTATACCCAGTGACACACGGTGTGTTATTATATAATATGTACAGTGTTATACCCAGTGACACACGGTGTGTTATTATATAATATATACAGTGTTATACCCAGTGACTCACGGTGTGTTATTATATAATATAAACAGCATTATACCCAGTGACACACGGTGTGTTATTATATAATACATACAGTGTGATACCCAGTGACACACGGTGTGTTATTATATAATATACACAGCGTTATACCCAGTGACACACGGTGTGTTATTATATAATATACACAGTGTTATACCCAGTGACACACGGTGTGTTATTTTATAATATACACAGCGTTATACCCAGTGACACACGGTGTGTTATTATATAATATATACAGTGTGATACCCAGTGACCCACGGTGTGTTATTATATAATATATACAGCGTTATACCCAGTGACACACGGTGTGTTATTATATAATATACACAGCGTTATACCCAGTGACACACGGTGTGTTATTATATAATATACACAGCATTATACCAAGTGACACACGGGGTGTTATCATATAATATATACAGCGCTTTACAAAGTGACGCACGGTGTGTTATTATATAATATATACAACAATATACCCAGTGACACACGGTGTGTTATTATATAATACATACAGCGTTATACCCAGTGACGCACGGTGTGTTATTATATAATATATACAGCGTTATACCCAGTGACACGCGGTGTGTCATTATATAATATATACAGCGTTATACCCAGTGACACACGGTGTGTTATTATATAATATGTACAGCGTTAAACCCAGTGATGCACGGTGTGTTATTTTATAATATATACAGCGTTATACCCAGTGACGCACGGTGTGTTATTTTATAATATACGCAGCATTATACACAGTGACACACGGTTTGTTATTATATAATATATACAGCGTTAAACCCAGTGACGCACGGTGTGTTATTTTATAATATATACAGCGTTATACCCAGTGACGCACGGTGTGTTATTGTATAATATATACAGGATATTACCCAGTGACGCACGGTGTGTTATTATATAATATATACAGCGTTATACTCAGTGACGCACAGTGTGTTATTATATAATATATACAGCGTTATACCCAGTGACGCACGCTGTGTTATTATATAATATTTACAGCGTTATACGCAGTGACACACGGTGTGTTATTTTATAATATATACAGCGTTATACCCAGTGACACACGGTGTGTTATTATAAAATATATACAGCGTTATACTCAGTGACGCACAGTGTGTTATTATATAATATATACAGCGTTATACCCAGTGACGCACGGTGTGTTATTGTATAATATATACAGGATATTACCCAGTGACGCACGGTGTGTTATTATATATTATATACAGCGTTATACTCAGTGACGCACAGTGTGTTATTATATAATATATACAGCGTTATACCCAGTGACGCACGCTGTGTTATTATATAATATATACAGCGTATTACCCAGTGACGCACGGTGTGTTATTATATAATATATACAGTGTTATACCTAGTGACTCACGGTGTGTTATTATATAATATAAACAGCATTATACCCAGTGATACACGGTGTGTTATTATATAATATATACAACAATATACCCAGTGACACACGGTGTGTTATTATATAATATATACAGCGTTATACCCAGTGACACACGGTGTGTTATTATATAATATGTACAGTGTTATACCCAGTGACACACGGTGTGTTATTATATAATACATACAGTGTTATACCCAGTGACTCACGGTGTGTTATTATATAATATAAACAGCCGTATACCCAGTGACTCACGGTGTGTTATTATATAATACATACAGTGTGATACCCAGTGACACACGGTGTGTTATTATATAATATACACAGCGTTATACCCAGTGACACACGGTGTGTTATTATATAATATATACAGCGTTATACCCAGTGACACATGGTGTGTTATTCTATAATATACACAGCGTTATACCAGTGACACACGGTGTGTTATTATATAATATACACAGCGTTATACCCAGTGACACACGGTGTGTTATTATATAATATACACAGCATTATACCCAGTGACACACGGTGTGTTATTATATAATATACACCGCGTTATACCCAGTGACACACGGTGTGTTATTATATAATATACACAGCGTTATACCCAGTGACACACGGTGTGTTATTATATAATATACACAGCATTATACCCAGTGACACACGGGGTGTTATTATATAATATATACAGCGTTATACCCAGTGACGCACGGTGTGTTATTATATAATATATACAACAATATACCCAGTGACACACGGTGTGTTATTATATAATACATACAGCGTTATACCCAGTGACACACGGCGTGTTATTATATAATATATACAGCGTTATACCCAGTGACCCACGGTGTGTTATTATATAATATATACAGTGTTATAGCCAGTGACGCACGGTGTGTTATTATATAATATATACAGCGTTATACCCAGTGACACACGGTGTGTTATTATATAATACATACAGCGTTATACCCAGTGACACACGGTGTGTTATTATATAATATATACAGCGTTATTTTCAGTGACACATGGTTATTATATAATATATACAGTGTGATACCCAGTGACACACGGTGTGTTATTATATAATATATACAGTGTGATACCCAGTGACCCACGGTGTGTTATTATATAATATATACAGCGTTATACCCAGTGACACACGGTGTGTTATTCTATAATATACACAGCGTTATACCCAGTGACACACGGTGTGTTATTATATAATATATACAACAATATACCCAGTGACACACGGTGTGTTATTATATAATATATACAGTGTGATATCCAGTGACACACGGTGTGTTATTATATAATATACACAGCGTTATACCCAGTGACACACGGTGTGTTATTTTATAATATATACAGCGTTATACCCAGTGACACACGGTGTGTTATTATATAATATACACAGCGTTATACCCAGTGACACACGATGTGTTATTATATAATATATACAATATACCCAGTGACACATGGTGTTATTATATAATATATACAGTGTGATACCCAGTGACACACGGTGTGTTATTATATAATATACACAGCGTTATACCCAGTGACGTATGGTGCGTTATTATATAATATATACAACAATGTACCCAGTGACACATGGTGTGTTATTATATAATATATACAGCGTTACACCCAGTGACACACGGTGTGTTATTATATAATATACACAGCGTTATACCCAGTGACGCACGGTGTGTTATTATATAATATATACAACAATATACCCAGTGACACATGGTGTGTTATTATAGAATATATACAGTGTGATACCCAGTGACACACGGTGTGTTATTATATAATATATACAGTGTTATTCCCAGTGACACACGGTGTGTTATTATATAATATATACAGTGTTATATTCAGTGACACACGGTGTGTTATTATATAATATATACCGTGTTATACCCAGTGACACACGGTGTGTTATTATATAATATACACAGCGTTATACCCAGTGACACACGGTGTGTTATTATATAATATACACAGCGTTATACCCAGTGACACACGGTGTGTTATTATATAATATATACAGCGTTATATCCAGTGACCCACGGTGTGTTATTATATAATATATACAGTGTTATAGCCAGTGACGCACGGTGTGTTATTATATAATATATACAGTGTGATACCCAGTGACCCACGGTGTGTTATTATATAATATATACAGCGTTATACCCAGTGACACACGGTGTGTTATTCTATAATATACACAGCGTTATACCCAGTGACACACGGTGTGTTATTATATAATATATACAACAATATACCCAGTGACACATGGTGTGTTATTATAGAATATATACAGTGTGATATCCAGTGACACACGGTGTGTTATTATATAATATACACAGCGTTATACCCAGTGACACACGGTGTGTTATTTTATAATATATACAGCGTTATACCCAGTGACACACGGTGTGTTATTATATAATATACACAGCGTTATACCCAGTGACGTATGGTGCGTTATTATATAATATGTACAACAATGTACCCAGTGACACATGGTGTGTTATTATATAATATATACAGCGTTACACCCAGTGACACACGGTGTGTTATTATATAATATACACAGCGTTATACCCAGTGACGCACGGTGTGTTATTATATAATATATACAACAATATACCCAGTGACACATGGTGTGTTATTATAGAATATATACAGTGTGATACCCAGTGACACACGGTGTGTTATTATATAATATATACAGTGTTATACCCAGTGACACACGGTGTGTTATTATATAATATACACAGCGTTATACCCAGTGACACAATGTGTGTTATTATATAATATACACAGCGTTATACCCAGTGACACACGGTGTGTTATTATATAATATACACAGCGTTATACCCAGTGACCCACGGTGTGTTATTATATAATATACACAGCGTTATACCCAGTGACACACGGTGTGTTATTACATAATATACACAGCGTTATACCCAGTGACCCACGGTGTGTTATTATATAATATATACTGTGTGATACCCAGTGACACACGGTGTGTTATTATATAATATATACAGTGTGATACCCAGTGACACACGGTGTGTTATTTTATAATATATACAGCGTTATACCCAGTGACGCACGGTGTGTTATTATATAATATATACAGCGTTATACCCAGTGACCCACGGTGTGTTATTATATAATATACACAGCGTTATACCCAGTGACACACGGGGTGTTATTATATAATATATACAGTGTTATACCCAGTAACACTCTGGGTTATTATATACTATACAGGGGTATTATAACTATAATGTACAGCATGGCATGGTTCTTATGCTGCTTGTCTGACATCCAGTAATGTACGAGCATCAAATTCCTTCCATTAAACATTGGGAGGACAAATTTTCTCCCCTCAGAGTAACATTCTCTCTGGCCACAGTCTGTGCCTGTGCCAGCCAGCTATCAATCTCAGCACTGTATTCAATTAAGCTAAGCTTCCAAAACCTTATCCAACTACTTCCAAATCCCTAACATGTCCTGTGTCTGCTGCTTCAGCTGATTTGCTGCTGAAGCTCTCATCTACGTTTTCATTATCTCCAGATGGATTGTTCCACAGTTTTCCTGGCGACTCTTTCATCTTCCACTCGCAGTAGACCCGAGTTCACCCAAAAACTCTGTTCCTTGTATGAACTCATACCAAACCCCATTCGCCCATCAACCCCCGTGCTCGCTGACCTCCATTCGCTCCCAGTTGGCAAAGCCTCGATTTTAAAATGATCATCATTCAAAGTCCTCCCGCGCGTATCTCTGTAATCTCCTCCAGCCCGACAACCCTCCCGAGAGCTCTGCGCTCCATTAATTCTGGCCTCTTGAGCTTCCCCGATTCTAATCGCTCCACGACGGAGGGCCATGTCTTCAGCTGCCTGGCCCCAGGCTCAGGGATGTACCTCACAAACCTCTCTGTGTCTCTCCCTGTCCCTCCTGCTCCTTAAGAAAGACACACAAAGGAAGACTGGATCAACTGGGCTTGTACTCACTGCAGCTTAGAAGAATGAGAGGGGACCTCGTAGAAACATATAAAACCCTGTTGGTACTGGACAGACTAGATGTGGGAAGAATGCTCCCGATGTTGGGGATGTCCAGAACTAGGAGTCACAGCCGAAGAATAAGGGGTCACAGCCATTCAGGACTGAGATGAGGAAGAACTTCTCTCAGAGAGTTGTGAACTTGTGGCATTCTCTCCCACAGAAAGCTGTTGGGGCCGGTTTGTTGGATGTATTCAAGAGGGAGCCGGACGTGGCCCTTGCAGCTAAAGGGATCAAGGGGTATGGACAGAAAGCGGGAGTGGGATACGGAATTTGCATGGTCAGCCTTGATCATAGTGAATGGTGGTGCAGGGCCTGCTCCTGCACCTATTGTCTATGTTTAACAGCTATTTCTTTGACCACGCTGTTTGTCACCTGCGTCAGTTTGTTTGACGATGCTCCTGTGAAGCTCTTGGGGTGTTTCCATATGTGAAAAGGGGGCTATATAAATGAACGTTATCATTATGTGATGAAACACTGCACCAATAATTAATGCTATTTAACAATTAAGCACAGATATTGCCAAATGTATTTGCCTTTCCTGATCCAGCAGCTGAAGGTCACAAGGCGATAACACAAGTGACAAGTCCAACCAGAATTAAAAGTCAGTTTTTAATCTGAATCGGATTCCCGACCCCATGCACCAGATTATTTGCAGCGAGCTGCCTTCCATTGATCTGGCCAACATTCATCACCGAGACAACAGACCATCTCGTCAGTTATCTCTTGTTACTTGTGGGATCCTGCTGTGCACACACAGGCAGCTGTGTTTCCTCCATCGCTACGCGTCAGAATGCACTACCTTGGCTGCCGGGGCCTGGCGGCACTGGTGCGGGGAGGTCCGGGGGTCACTATCTGGCAGGCCGGATAGGCGCGTGGCTAGCGCCATGTTGCACGGTGCAGCATCTGCAGGCCACCGCTGTGCGCATGCGGGGCCAGGGACCCGGCAATTCTCCGGCCGTATCTGACGCTAGAGCCAGGTCTCTACGCTGCTAGCCTCCCCACCGGACGGAGGTCGGTGACCGTCTTGTGCCATTTTTACGGTCGTAAAACGCTACCGTTCCCACGCCTGCGTCAGCACTTAGTCTCCGAATAGGAGAACCCTGCCCCAGGGTTCAGTCTGGGCGGGACAGAGAGCAGGTTTCAGTCTGGGGACAGAGAGCAGGTTTCAGTCTGGGGACAGAGAGCAGGTTTCAGTCTGGGGACAGAGAGCAGGTTTCAGTCTGGGGACAGAGAGCAGGTTTCAGTCTGGGGACAGAGAGCAGGTTTCAGTCTGGGGACAGAGAGCAGGTTTCAGTCTGGACGGGACAGAGAGCAGGTTTCAGTCTGGACGGGACAGAGAGCAGGTTTCAGTCTGGACGGGACAGAGAGCAGGTTTCAGTCTGGGGACAGAGAGCAGGTTTCAGTTTGGGGACAGAGAGCAGGTTTCTGTCTGGGGACAGAGAGCAGGTTTCTGTCTGGGGACAGAGAGCAGGTTTCAGTCTGGGGACAGAGAGCAGGTTTCAGTCTGGACGGGACAGAGAGCAGGTTTCAGTCTGGGGACAAAGAGCAGGTTTCAGTCTGGGGACAGAGAGCAGGTTTCAGTCTGGGGACAGAGAGCAGGTTTCAGTCTTGGGACAGAGAGCAGGTTTCAGTCTGGGGACAGAGAGCAGGTTTCAGTCTGGGGACAGAGAGCAGGTTTCAGTCTGGGGACAGAGAGCAGGTTTCAGTCTGGACGGGACAGAGAGCAGGTTTCAGTCTGGGGACAGAGAGCAGGTTTCAGTCTGGGGACAGAGAGCAGGTTTCTGTCTGGGGACAGAGAGCAGGTTTCAGTCTGGGGACAGACAGCAGGTTTCAGTCTGGACGGGACAGAGAGCAGGTTTCAGTCTGGGGACAGAGAGCAGGTTTCAGTCTGGGGACAGACAGCAGGTTTCAGTCTGGGGACAGACAGCAGGTTTCAGTCTGGACGGGACAGAGAGCAGGTTTCAGTCTGGGGACAAAGAGCAGGTTTCAGTCTGGGGACAGAGAGCAGGTTTCAGTCTGGGAACAGAGAGCAGGTTTCAGTCTGGGGACAGAGAGCAGGTTTCAGTCTGGGGACAGAGAGCAGGTTTCAGTCTGGACGGGACAGAGAGCAGGTTTCAGTCTGGGGACAGAGAGCAGGTTTCAGTGTGGGGACAGAGAGCAGGTTTCAGTCTGGGGACAGAGAGCAGATTTCAGTCTGGGGACTGAGAGCAGGTTTCAGTCTGGGGACAGAGAGCAGATTTCAGTCTGGGGACAGAGAGCAGGTTTCAGTCTGGGGACAGAGAGCAGGTTTCAGTCTGGGGAATGAGAGCAGGTTTCAGTCTGGGGACAGAGAGCAGGTTTCAGTCTGGGGACAGAGAGCAGGTTTCAGTCTGGGGACAGAGAGCAGGTTTCAGTCTGGACGGGACAGAGAGCAGGTTTCAGTCTGGGGACAGAGAGCAGGTTTCAGTCTGGGGACTGAGAGCAGGTTTCAGTCTGGGGACAGAGAGCAGGTTTCAGTCTGGGCGGGACAGAGAGCAGGTTTCAGTCTGGGGACAGAGAGCAGGTTTCAGTCTGAACGGGACAGAGAGCAGGTTTCAGTCTGGGGACAGAGAGCAGGTTTCAGTCTGGGGACAGAGAGCAGGTTTCAGTCTGGGGACAGAGAGCAGGTTTCAGTCTGGGGACAGAGAGCAGGTTTCAGTCTGGGGACAGAGAGCAGGTTTCAGTCTGGGGACAGAGAGCAGGTTTCAGTCTGAACGGGACAGAGAGCAGGTTTCAGTCTGAACGGGACAGAGAGCAGGTTTCAGTCTGGGGACAGAGAGCAGGTTTCAGTCTGGGGACAGAGAGCAGGTTTCAGTCTGGGGACAGAGAGCAGGTTTCAGTCTGGGGACAGAGAGCAGGTTTCAGTCTGAACGGGACAGAGAGCAGGTTTCAGTCTGAACGGGACAGAGAGCAGGTTTCAGTCTGGGGACAGAGAGCAGGTTTCAGTCAGGGGAAAGAGAGCAGGTTTCAGTCTGGGGACAGAGAGCAATTTTCAGTCTGGGGACAGACAGCAGGTTTCAGTCTGGGCGGGACAGAGAGCAGGTTTCTGTCTGGGGAAAGAGAGCAGGTTTCAGTCTGGGGACAGAGAGCAGGTTTCAGTCTGGGGACAGAGAGCAGGTTTCAGTCTGGGGATAGAGAGCAGGTTTCAGTCTGGGGACAGAGAGCAGGTTTCAGTCTGGGGACAGAGAGCAGGTTTCAGTCTGGTGACAGAGAGCAGGTTTCTGTCTGGGGACAGAGAGCAGGTTTCTGTCTGGGGACAGAGAGCAGGTTTCTGTCTGGGGACAGAGAGCAGGTTTCAGTCTGGGGACAGACAGCAGGTTTCAGTCTGGACGGGACAGAGAGCAGGTTTTAGTCTGGGGACTGAGAGCAGGTTTCAGTCTGGGGACAGAGAGCAGGTTTCAGTCTGGGGACAGAGAGCAGGTTTCAGTCTGGGGACAGAGAGCAGGTTTCAGTCTGGGGACAGAGAGCAGGTTTCAGTCTGGGGACTGAGAGCAGGTTTCAGTCTGGACGGGACAGAGAGCAGGTTTCAGTCTGGGGACAGAGAGCAGGTTTCAGTCTGGGCGGGACAGAGAGCAGGTTTCAGTCTGGGGACAGAGAGCAGGTTTCAGTCTGGGCGGGACAGAGAGCAGGTTTCAGTCTGGGGACAGAGAGCAGGTTTCAGTCTGGGGACAGAGAGCAGGTTTCTGTCTGGGGACAGAGAGCAGGTTTCTGTCTGGGGACAGAGAGCAGGTTACAGTCTGGGGACAGACAGCAGGTTTCTGTCTGGGGACAGAGAGCAGGTTTCAGTCTGGGGACAGAGAGCAGGTTTCAGTCTGGACGGGACAGAGAGCAGGTTTCAGTCTGGACGGGACAGAGAGCAGGTTTCAGTCTGGGGACAATGAGCAGGTTTTAGTCTGGGGACAGAGAGCAGGTTTCAGTCTGGACGGGACAGAGAGCAGGTTTCAGTCTGGGGACAAAGAGCTGGTTTTAGTCTGGGGACAGAGAGCAGGTTTCAGTCTGGGGACAGAGAGCAGGTTTCAGTCTGGACGGGACAGAGAGCAGGTTTCAGTCTGGGGACAATGAGCAGGTTTTAGTCTGGGGACAGACAGCAGGTTTCAGTCTGGACGGGACAGAGAGCAGGTTTCAGTCTGGGGACAAAGAGCAGGTTTTAGTCTGGGGACAGAGAGCAGGTTTCAGTCTGGGGACAGAGAGCAGGTTTCAGTCTGGGGACAGAGAGCAGGTTTCAGTCTGGGGACAGAGAGCAGGTTTCAGTCTGGGGACAGAGAGCAGGTTTCAGTCTGGGGACAGAGAGCATGTTTCAGTCTGGGGACAGAGAGCAGGTTTCAGTCTGGGGACAGAGAGCAGGTTTCTGTCTGGGGACAGACAGCAGGTTTCTGTCTGGGGACAGAGAGCAGGTTTCAGTCTGGGGACAGACAGCAGGTTTCAGTCTGGACGGGACAGAGAGCAGGTCTAAGTCTGGGGACAGAGAGCAGGTTTCAGTCTGGGGACAGAGAGCACGTTTCAGTCTGGGGACAGAGAGCAGGTTTCAGTCTGGGGACAGAGAGCAGGTTTCAGTCTGGGGACAGAGAGGAGGTTTCAGTCTGGGGACAGAGAGCAGGTTTCAGTCTGGGGACAGAGAGCAGGTTTCAGTCTGGGGACAGAGAGCATGTTTCAGTCTGGACGGGACAGAGAGCAGGTTTCAGTCTGGGGACAGAGAGCAGGTTTCAGTCTGGGCGGGACAGAGAGCAGGTTTCTGTCTGGGGACAGAGAGCAGGTTTCAGTCTGGGGACAAAGAGCAGGTTTCAGTCTGGGGACAGAGAGCAGGTTTCAGTCTGGACGGGACAGAGAGCAGGTTTCAGTCTGGGGACAGAGAGCAGGTTTCAGTCTGGGGACAGAGAGAGCAGGTTTCAGTCTGGGGACAAAGAGCAGGTTTCAGTCTGGGGACAGACAGCATGTTTCAGTCTGGACGGGACAGAGAGCAGGTTTCAGTCTGGGGACAAAGAGCAGGTTTTAGTCTGGGGACAGAGAGCAGGTTTCAGTCTGGGGACAGAGAGCAGGTTTCAGTCTGGGGACAAAGAGCAGGTTTCAGTCTGGGGACAGAGAGCAGGTTTCAGTCTGGGGACAGAGAGCAGGTTTCAGTCTGGGAACAGAGAGCAGGTTTCAGTCTGGGGACAGAGAGCAGGTTTCAGTCTGGGGACAGAGAGAGCAGGTTTCAGTCTGGGGACAGAGAGCAGGTTTCAGTCTGGACGGGACAGAGAGCAGGTTTCTGTCTGGGGACAGAGAGCAGGTTTCAGTCTGGGGACAGAGAGCAGGTTTCGGTCTGGGCGGGACAGAGAGCAGGTTTCAGTCTGGGGACAGAGAGCAGGTTTCAGTCTGGGGACAGAGAGCAGGTTTCAGTCTGGGGACAGAGAGCAGGTTTCAGTCTGGGGACAGAGAGCAGGTTTCTGTCTGGGGACAGAGAGCAGGTTTCTGTCTGGGGACAGAGAGCAGGTTTCTGTCTGGGGACAGAGAGCAGGTTTCAGTCTGGGGACAGACAGCAGGTTTCAGTCTGGACGGGACAGAGAGCAGGTTTTAGTCTGGGGACTGAGAGCAGGTTTCAGTCTGGGGACAGAGAGCAGGTTTCAGTCTGGGGACAGAGAGCAGGTTTCAGTCTGGGGACAGAGAGCAGGTTTCAGTCTGGGGACAGAGAGCAGGTTTCAGTCTGGGGACAGAGAGCAGGTTTCAGTCTGGGGACTGAGAGCAGGTTTCAGTCTGGACGGGACAGAGAGCAGGTTTCAGTCTGGGGACAGAGAGCAGGTTTCAGTCTGGGCGGGACAGAGAGCAGGTTTCCGTCTGGGGACAGAGAGCAGGTTTCAGTCTGGGCGGGACAGAGAGCAGGTTTCAGTCTGGGGACAGAGAGCAGGTTTCAGTCTGGGGACAGAGAGCAGGTTTCTGTCTGGGGACAGAGAGCAGGTTTCTGTCTGGGGACAGAGAGCAGGTTACAGTCTGGGGACAGACAGCAGGTTTCTGTCTGGGGACAGAGAGCAGGTTTCAGTCTGGGGACAGACAGCAGGTTTCAGTCTGGACGGGACAGAGAGCAGGTTTCAGTCTGGGGACAAAGAGCAGGTTTTAGTCTGGGGACAGAGAGCAGGTTTCAGTCTGGGGACAGAGAGCAGGTTTCAGTCTGGGGACAGAGAGCAGGTTTCAGTCTGGACGGGACAGAGAGCAGGTTTCAGTCTGGGGACAATGAGCAGGTTTTAGTCTGGGGACAGACAGCATGTTTCAGTCTGGACGGGACAGAGAGCAGGTTTCAGTCTGGGGACAAAGAGCAGGTTTTAGTCTGGGGACAGAGAGCAGGTTTCAGTCTGGGGACAGAGAGCAGGTTTCAGTCTGGGGACAGAGAGCAGGTTTCAGTCTGGGGACAGAGAGCAGGTTTCAGTCTGGGGACAGAGAGCAGGTTTCAGTCTGGGGACAGATAGCAGGTTTCAGTCTGGGGACAGAGAGCAGATTTCTGTCTGGGGACAGAGAGCAGGTTTCTGTCTGGGGACAGAGAGCAGGTTTCTGTCTGGGGACAGAGAGCAGGTTTCTGTCTGGGGACAGAGAGCAGGTTTCTGTCTGGGGACAGAGAGCAGGTTTCTGTCTGGGGACAGAGAGCAGGTTTCTGTCTGGGGACAGAGAGCAGGTTTCAGTCTGGGGACAGAGAGCAGGTTTCTGTCTGGGGACAGAGAGCAGGTTTCAGTCTGGGGACAGAGAGCAGGTTTCAGTCTGGGGACAGAGAGCAGGTTTCAGTCTGGGGACAGAGAGCAGGTTTCAGTCTGGGGACAGAGAGCAGGTTTCAGTCTGGGGACAGAGAGCAGGTTTCAGTCTGGGGACAGACAGCAGGTTTCAGTCTGGACCGGACAGAGAGCAGGTTTCAGTCTGGACGGGACAGAGAGCAGGTTTCAGTCTGGGGACAATGAGCAGGGTTCAGTCTGGGGAGAGAGAGCAGGTTTCAGTCTGGGGACTGAGAGCAGGTTTCAGTCTGGGGACAGAGAGCAGGTTTCTGTCTGGGGCAAGAGAGCAGGTTTCCGTCTGGGGACTGAGAGCAAGTTTCAGTCTGGGGACAGAGAGCAGGTTTCAGTCTGGGGACAAAGAGCAGGTTTCAGTCTGGGGACAGAGAGCAGGTTTCAGTCTGGGGACAGAGAGCAGGTTTCAGTCTGGGCGGGACAGAGAGCAGGTTTCAGTCTGGGGACAGAGAGCAGGTTTCAGTCTGGACTGGACAGAGAGCAGGTTTCAGTCTGGGGACAAAGAGCAGGTTTCAGTCTGGGGACAGAGAGCAGGTTTCAGTCTGGGCGGGACAGAGAGCAGGTTTCAGTCTGGACGGGACAGAGAGCAGGTTTCAGTCTGGGGACAAAGAGCAGGTTTCAGTCTGGGGACAGAGAGCAGGTTTCAGTCTGGGGACAGAGAGCAGATTTCAGTCTGGGGACAGAGAGCAGGTTTCAGTCTGGGGACAGAGAGCAGGTTTCAGTCTCGGGACAGAGAGCATGTTTCAGTCTGGGGACAGAGAGCAGGTTTCAGTCTTGGGACAGAGAGCAGGTTTCAGTCTGGGGACAGAGAGCAGGTTTCAGTCTGGGGACAGAGAGCAGGTTTCTGTCTGGGGCAAGAGAGCAGGTTTCCGTCTGGGGACTGAGAGCAAGTTTCAGTCTGGGGACAGAGAGCAGGTTTCAGTCTGGGGACAAAGAGCAGGTTTTAGTCTGGGGACAGAGAGCAGGTTTCAGTCTGGGGACAGAGAGCAGGTTTCAGTCTGGGGACAGAGAGCAGGTTTCAGTCTGGGGACAGAGAGCAGGTTTCAGTCTGGGGACAGAGAGCAGGTTTCAGTCTGGGGACAGAGAGCAGGTTTCAGTCTGGGGACAGAGAGCAGGTTTCAGTCTGGACGGGACAGAGAGCAGGTTTCAGTCTGGGGACAAAGAGCAGGTTTCAGTCTGGGGACAGAGAGCAGGTTTCAGTCTGGGGACAGAGAGCAGGTTTCAGTCTGGGGACAGAGAGCAGGTTTCAGTCTGGACGGGACAGAGAGCAGGTTTCAGTCTGGACGGGACAGAGAGCAGGTTTCAGTCTGGGGACAGAGAGCAGGTTTCAGTCTGGGGACAGAGAGCAGGTTTCAGTCTGGGGACAGAGAGCAGGTTTCAGTCTGGGGACAGAGAGCAGGTTTCAGTCTGGGGACAGAGAGCAGGTTTCAGTCTCGGGACAGAGAGCAGGTTTCAGTCTCGGGACAGAGAGCATGTTTCAGTCTGGGGACAGAGAGCAGGTTTCAGTCTGGGGACAGAGAGCAGGTTTCAGTCTGGGGACAGAGAGCAGGTTTCAGTCTGGGGACAGAGAGCAGGTTTCTGTCTGGGGACAAAGAGCAGGTTTCTGTCTGGGGACAGACAGCAGGTTTCTGTTTGGGGACAGAGAGCAGGTTTCAGTCTGGGGACAAAGAGCAGGTTTCTGTCTGGGGACAGAGAGCAGGTTTCTGTCTGGGGACAGACAGCAGGTTTCTGTCTGGGGACAGAGAGCAGGTTTCAGTCTGGGGACAGACAGCAGGTTTCAGTCTGGACGGGACAGAGAGCAGGTTTCAGTCTGGGGACAGAGAGCAGGTTTCAGTCTGGGGACAGAGAGCAGGTTTCAGTCTGGGGACAAAGAGCAGGTTTCAGTCTGGGGACAGAGAGCAGGTTTCAGTCTGGGGACAGAGAGGAGGTTTCAGTCTGGGGACAGAGAGCAGGTTTCAGTCTGGGGACAGAGAGCAGGTTTCAGTCTGGGGACAGAGAGCAGGTTTCAGTCTGGGGACAGAGAGCAGGTTTCAGTCTGGACGGGACAGAGAGCAGGTTTCAGTCTGGGGACAGAGAGCAGGTTTCAGTCTGGGCGGGACAGAGAGCAGGTTTCAGTCTGGGGACAGAGAGCAGGTTTCAGTCTGGGGACAGAGAGCAGGTTTGTGTCTGGGGACAGACAGCAGGTTTCTGTCTGGGGACAGAGAGCAGGTTTCAGTCTGGGGACAGACAGCAGGTTTCTGTCTGGGGACCGAGAGCAGCTTTCAGTCTGGGGACCGAGAGCAGGTTTCAGTCTGGGGACAGAGAGCAGGTTTCAGTCTGGGGACAGAGAGCAGGTTTCAGTCTGGGGACAGAGAGCAGGTTTCAGTCTGGGGACAGAGAGCAGGTTTCAGTCTGGACGGGACAGAGAGCAGGTTTCAGTCTGGGGACAGAGAGCAGGTTTCAGTCTGGGGACAGAGAGCAGGTTTCAGTCTGGGGACAGAGAGCAGGTTTCAGTCTAGGGACAGAGGGAGCAGGTTTCAGTCTGGGGACAGAGAGAGCAGGTTTCAGTCTGGGGACAGAGAGCAGGTTTCAGTCTGGGGACAGAGAGCAGGTTTCAGTCTGGGGACTGAGAGCAGGTTTCAGTCTGGGGACTGAGAGCAGGTTTCTGTCTGGGGACAGAGAGCAGGTTTCAGTCTGGGGACAGAGAGCAGGTTTCAGTCTGGGGACAGAGAGCAGGTTTCAGTCTGGGGACAGAGAGCAGGTTTCAGTCTGGGGACAGAGAGCAGGTTTCAGTCTGGGGACAGAGAGCAGGTTTCAGTCTGGGGACAGAGAGCAGGTTTCAGTCTGGACGGGACAGAGAGCAGGTTTCAGTCTGGACGGGACAGAGAGCAGGTTTCAGTCTGGGGACAGAGAGCAGGTTTCAGTCTGGGGACTGAGAGCAGGTTTCAGTCTGGGCGGGACAGAGAGCAGGTTTCAGTCTGGGGACAGAGAGCAGGTTTCAGTCTGGGCGGGACAGAGAGCAGGTTTCAGTCTGGGGACAGAGAGCAGGTTTCAGTCTGGGGACAGAGAGCAGGTTTCTGTCTGGGGACAGAGAGCAGGTTTCTGTCTGGGGACAGAGAGCAGGTTACAGTCTGGGGACAGACAGCAGGTTTCTGTCTGGGGACAGAGAGCAGGTTTCAGTCTGGGGACAGACAGCAGGTTTCAGTCTGGACGGGACAGAGAGCAGGTTTCAGTCTGGGGACAATGAGCAGGTTTTAGTCTGGGGACAGAGAGCAGGTTTCAGTCTGGACGGGACAGAGAGCAGGTTTCAGTCTGGGGACAAAGAGCAGGTTTTAGTCTGGGGACAGAGAGCAGGTTTCAGTCTGGGGACAGAGAGCAGGTTTCAGTCTGGGGACAGAGAGCAGGTTTCAGTCTGGGGACAGAGAGCAGGTTTCAGTCTGGACGGGACAGAGAGCAGGTTTCAGTCTGGGGACAGAGAGCAGGTTTCAGTCTGGGGACAGAGAGCAGGTTTCAGTCTGGGGACAGAGAGCAGGTTTCAGTCTGGGGACAGAGAGCAGGTTTCAGTCTGGGGACAGAGAGCAGGTTTCAGTCTAGGGACAGAGGGAGCAGGTTTCAGTCTGGGGACAGAGAGAGCAGGTTTCAGTCTGGGGACAGAGAGCAGGTTTCAGTCTGGGGACAGAGAGCAGGTTTCAGTCTGGGGACAGAGAGCAGGTTTCAGTCTGGGGAATGAGAGCAGGTTTCAGTCTGGGGACAGAGAGCAGGTTTCAGTCTGGCTACAGAGAGCAGGTTTCAGTCTGGGGACAGAGAGCAGGTTTCAGTCTGGACGGGACAGAGAGAGCAGGTTTCAGTCAAGGAACAGAGAGCAGGTTTCAGTCTGGGGACAGAGAGCAGGTTTCAGTCTGGACGGGACAAAGAGCAGGTTTCAGTCTGGGGACAGAGAGCAGGTTTCAGTCTGGGGACAGAGAGCAGGTTTCAGTCTGGGGACAGAGAGCAGGTTTCAGTCTGGGGAATGAGAGCAGGTTTCAGTCTGGGGACAGAGAGCAGGTTTCAGTCTGGGGACAGAGAGCAGGTTTCAGTCTGGGGACAGAGAGCAGGTTTCAGTCTGGACGGGACAGAGAGAGCAGGTTTCAGTCTGGGAACAGAGAGCAGGTTTCAGTCTGGGGACAGAGAGCAGGTTTCAGTCTGCGGACAGAGAGCAGGTTTCAGTCTGGACGGGACAAAGAGCAGGTTTCAGTCTGGGGACAGAGAGCAGGTTTCAGTCTGGGGACAGAGAGCAGGTTTCAGTCTGGGGACAGAGAGCAGGTTTCAGTCTGGGGACAGAGAGCAGGTTTCAGTCTGGGGACAGAGAGCAGGTTTCAGTCTGGGGACAGAGAGCAGGTTTCAGTCTGGGGACAGAGAGCAGGTTTCTGTCTGGGGACAGAGAGCAGCTTTCAGTCTGGGGACTGAGAGCAAGTTTCAGTCTGGTGACAAAGAGCAGGTTTTAGTCTGGGGACAGAGAGCAGGTTTCAGTCTGGGGACAGAGAGCAGGTTTCAGTCTGGGGACAGAGAGCAGGTTTCAGTCTGGGCGGGACAGAGAGCAGGTTTCAGTCTGGGGACAGAGAGCAGGATTCAGTCTGGGGACAGAGAGCAGGTTTCAGTCTGGGGACAGAGAGCAGGTTTCAGTTTGGGGACAGAGAGCAGGTTTCAGTCTGGGGACAGAGAGCAGGTTTCAGTCTGGACGGGACAGAGAGCAGGTTTCAGTCTGGGGACAGAGAGCAGTTTTCAGTCTGGGGACAGACAGCAGTTTTCAGTCTGGACGGGACAGAGAGCAGGTTTCAGTCTGGGGACAAAGAGCATGTTTTAGTCTGGGGACAGAGAGCAGGTTTCAGTCTGGGGACAGAGAGCAGGTTTCAGTCTGGGAACAGAGAGCAGGTTTCAGTCTGGACGGGACAGAGAGCAGGTTTCAGTCTGGGGACAGAGAGCAGGTTTCAGTCTGGACGGGACAGAGAGCAGGTTTCAGTCTGGGGACAGAGAGCAGGTTTCTGTCTGGGGACAGAGAGCAGGTTTCTGTCTGGGGACAGAGAGCAGGTTTCTGTCTGGGGACAGAGAGCAGGTTTCTGTCTGGGGACAGAGAGCAGGTTTCTGTCTGGGGACAGAGAGCAGGTTTCTGTCTGGGGACAGAGAGCAGGTTTCAGTCTGGGGACAGACAGCAGGTTTCTGTCTGGGGACAGAGAGCAGGTTTCAGCCTGGGGACAGACAGCAGGTTTCAGTCTGGACGGGACAGAGAGCAGGTTTCAGTCTGGGGACAGAGAGCAGGTTTCAGTCTGGGGAATGAGAGCAGGTTTCAGTCTGGGGACAGAGAGCAGGTTTCAGTCTGGGGACAGAGAGCAGGTTTCAGTCTGGGGACAGAGAGCAGGTTTCAGTCTGGACGGGACAGAGAGCAGGTTTCAGTCTGGGGACAATGAGCAGGTTTTAGTCTGGGGACAATGAGCAGGTTTTAGTCTGGGGACAGAGAGCAGGTTTCAGTCTGGGGACAGAGAGCAGGTTTCTGTCTGGGGACAGAGAGCAGGTTTCAGTCTGGGGACAGAGAGCAGGTTTCAGTCTGGGGACAGAGAGCAGGTTTCAGTCTGGGGACAGAGAGCAGGTTTCAGTCTGGGGACAGAGAGCAGGTTTCAGTCTGGGGACAGAGAGCAGGTTTCTGTCTGGGGACAGAGAGCAGATTTCAGTCTGGGCGGGACAGAGAGCAGGTTTCTTTCTGGGGACAGAGAGCAGGTTTCAGTCTGGGGACAGAGAGCAGGTTTCTGTCTGGGGACAGAGAGCAGGTTTCTGTCTGGGGACAGAGAGCATGTTTCAGTCTGGGGACAGACAGCAGGTTTCTGTCTGGGGACAGAGAGCAGGTTTCAGTCTGGACGGGACAGAGAGCAGGTTTCAGTCTGGACGGGACAGAGAGCAGGTTTCAGTCTGGGGACAGAGAGCAGGTTTCAGTCTGGGGACAGAGAGCAGGTTTCAGTCTGGGGACAGAGAGCAGGTTTCAGTCTGGGGACAGAGAGCAGGTTTCAGTCTGGGGACAAAGAGCAGGTTTCATTCTGGGGACAGAGAGCAGGTTTCAGTCTGGGGACAAAGAGCAGGTTTCAGTCTGGGGACAGAGAGCAGGTTTCAGTCTGGGGACAGAGAGCAGGTTTCAGTCTGGGCGGGACAGAGAGCAGGTTTCAGTCTGGGGACAGAGAGCAGGTTTCAGTCTGGGGACAGAGAGCAGGTTTCAGTCTGGGGACAGAGAGCAGCTTTCAGTCTGGGGACAGAGAGCAGGTTTTAGTCTGGGGACAGAGAGCAGGTTTCAGTCTGGGGACAGAGAGCAGGTTTCAGTCTGGACGGGACAGAGAGCAGGTTTTAGTCTGGGGACAGAGAGCAGGTTTCAGTCTGGGGACAGAGAGCAGGTTTCTGTCTGGGGACAGAGAGCAGGTTTCTGTCTGGGGACAGCGAGCAGGTTTCTGTCTGGGGACAGCGAGCAGGTTTCTGTCTGGGGACAGAGAGCAGGTTTCAGTCTGGGGACAGAGAGCAGGTTTCAGTCTGGGGACTGAGAGCAGGTTTCAGTCTGGGGACAGAGGGCAGGTTTCAGTCTGGGCGGGACAGAGAGCAGGTTTCAGTCTGGGGACAGAGAGCAGTTTTCTGTCTGGGGACAGAGAGCAGGTTTCAGTCTGGGGACAGAGAGCAGGTTTCCGTCTGGACGGGACAGAGAGAGCAGGTTTCAGTCTGGGGACAATGAGCAGGTTTTAGTCTGGGGACAGAGAGCAGGTTTCAGTCTGGGGACTGAGAGCAGGTTTCAGTCTGGGGACAGAGAGCAGCTTTCAGTCTGGGGACAGAGAGCAGGTTTCAGTCTGGGGACAGAGAGCAGGTTTCAGTCTGGGCGGGACAGAGAGCAGGTTTCAGTCTGGGGACAGAGAGCAGGATTCAGTCTGGGGACAGAGAGCAGGTTTCAGTCTGGGGACAGAGAGCAGGTTTCAGTTTGGGGACAGAGAGCAGGTTTCAGTCTGGGGACAGAGAACAGGTTTCAGTCTGGGGACAGAGAGCAGGTTTCAGTCTGGACGGGACAGAGAGCAGGTTTCAGTCTGGGGACAGAGAGCAGTTTTCAGTCTGGGGACAGACAGCAGGTTTCAGTCTGGACGGGACAGAGAGCAGGTTTCAGTCTGGGGACAAAGAGCATGTTTTAGTCTGGGGACAGAGAGCAGGTTTCAGTCTGGGGACAGAGAGCAGGTTTCAGTCTGGGAACAGAGAGCAGGTTTCAGTCTGGACGGGACAGAGAGCAGGTTTCAGTCTGGGGACAGAGAGCAGGTTTCAGTCTGGACGGGACAGAGAGCAGGTTTCAGTCTGGGGACAGAGAGCAGGTTTCTGTCTGGGGACAGAGAGCAGGTTTCTGTCTGGGGACAGAGAGCAGGTTTCTGTCTGGGGACAGAGAGCAGGTTTCTGTCTGGGGACAGAGAGCAGGTTTCTGTCTGGGGACAGAGAGCAGGTTTCTGTCTGGGGACAGAGAGCAGGTTTCAGTCTGGGGACAGAGAGCAGGTTTCTGTCTGGGGACAGAGAGCAGGTTTCAGTCTGGGGACTGAGAGCAAGTTTCAGTCTGGGGACAGAGAGCAGGTTTCAGTCTGGGGACAAAGAGCAGGTTTTAGTCTGGGGACAGAGAGCAGGTTTCAGTCTGGGGGCAGAGAGCAGGTTTCAGTTTGGGGACAGAGAGCAGGTTTCAGTCTGGGGACAGAGAGCAGGTTTCTGTTTGGGGACAGAGAGCAGGTTTCAGTCTGGACGGGACAGAGAGCAGTTTTCAGTCTGGGAACAGAGAGCAGGTTTCAGTTTGGGGACAGAGAGCAGGTTTCAGTCTGGGCGGGACAGAGAGCAGGTTTCAGTCTGGGGACAGAGAGCAGGTTTCAGTCTGGACGGGACAGAGAGAGCAGGTTTCAGTCTGGGGACAGAGAGCAGGTTTCAGTCTGGGGACAGAGAGCAGGTTTCAGTCTGGGGGGGCCAGAGTGTAGGCTTCAGACTGGGGACAGAGAGCAGGTTTCAGTCTGGGGACAGAGAACAGGTTTCAGTCTGGGGACAGAGAGCAGGTTTCAGTCTGGGGACAGAGAGCAGGTTTCAGTCTGGGGACAGAGAGCAGGTTTCAGTCTGGGGACAGAGAATAGGTTTCAGTCTGGGGACAGAGAGCAGGTTTCAGTCTGGGGACAGAGAATAGGTTTCAGTCTGGGGACAGAGAATAGGTTTCAGTCTGGGGACAGAGAGCAGGTTTCAGTCTGGGGACAGAGAGCAGGTTTCAGTCTGGGGACAGAGAGCAGGTTTCAGTCTGGGGACAGAGAATAGGTTTCAGTCTGGGGACAGAGAGCAGGTTTCAGTCTGGGGACAGAGAGCAGGTTTCAGTCTGGCGACAGAGAGCAGGTTTCAGTCTGGGGACAGAGAGCAGGTTTCAGTCTGGGGACAGAGAGCAGGTTTCAGTCTGGGGACAGAGAGCAGGTTTCAGTCTGGGGAATGAGAGCAGGTTTCAGTCTGGGGACAGAGAGCAGATTTCAGTCTGGGGACAGAGAGCAGGTTTCAGTCTGGGGACAGAGAGCAGGTTTCAGTCTGGGGACAGAGAGCAGGTTTCAGTCTGGGGACAGAGAGCAGGTTTCTGTCTGGGGACAGAGAGCAGGTTTCAGTCTGGGGACAGACAGCAGGTTTCTGTCTGGGGACAGAGAGCAGGTTTCAGTCTGGGGACAGACAGCAGGTTTCAGTGTGGACGGGACAGAGAGCAGGTTTTAGTCTGGGGACAGAGAGCAGGTTTCAGTCTGGGGACAGAGAGCAGGTTTCAGTCAGGGGACAGAGAGCAGGTTTCAGTCTGGGGACAGAGAGCAGGTTTCAGTCTGGGTACAGAGAGCAGGTTTCAGTCTGGGGACAGAGAGCAGGTTTCAGTCTGGGGACAGAGAGCAGGTTTCAGTCTGGGGACAGAGAGCAGGTTTCAGTCTGGGGACAGAGAGCAGGTTTCAGTCTGGACGGGACAGAGGGCAGGTTTCAGTCTGGGGACAGAGAGCAGGTTTCAGTCTGGGGACAGAGAGCAGGTTTCAGTCTGGGCGGGACAGAGAGCAGGTTTCAGTCTGGGGACAGAGAGCAGGTTTCAGTCTGGGGACAGAGAGCAGGTTTCAGTCTGGGGACAGAGAGCAGGTTTCAGTCAGGACGGGACAGAGAGCAGGTTTCAGTCTGGGGACAAAGAGCAGGTTTCAGTCTGGGGACAGAGAGCAGGTTTCAGTCTGGGGACAGAGAGCAGGTTTCAGTCTGGGGACAGAGAGCAGGTTTCAGTCTGGGCACAGAGAGCAGGTTTCAGTCTGGGGGCAGAGAGCAGGTTTCAGTCTGGGGACAGAGAGCAGGTTTCAGTCTGGGGACAGAGAGCAGGTTTCAGTCTGGGGACAGAGAGCAGGTTTCAGTCTGGGGAATGAGAGCAGATTTCAGTCTCGGGACAGAGAGCAGGTTTCAGTCTGGGGACAGAGAGCAGGTTTCAGTCTGGACGGGACAGGGAGCAGGTTTCAGTCTTGTGACAGAGAGCAGGTTTCAGTCTGGGGACAGAGAGCAGGTTTCAGTCTGGGGACAGAGAGCAGGTTTCAGTCTGGGGACAGAGAGCAGGTTTCAGTCTGGGGAATGAGAGCAGGTTTCAGTCTGGGGACAGAGAGCAGGTTTCAGTCTGGGGACAGACAGCAGGTTTCTGTCTGGGGACAGAGAGCAGGTTTCAGTCTGGGGACAGACAGCAGGTTTCAGTGTGGACGGGACAGAGAGCAGGTTTTAGTCTGGGGACAGAGAGCAGGTTTCAGTCTGGGGACAGAGAGCAGGTTTCAGTCTGGGGACAGAGAGCAGGTTTCAGTCTGGGGACAGAGAGCAGGTTTCAGTCTGGGTACAGAGAGCAGGTTTCAGTCAGGGGACAGAGAGCAGGTTTCAGTCTGGGGACAGAGAGCAGGTTTCAGTCTGGGTACAGAGAGCAGGTTTCAGTCTGGGGACAGAGAGCAGGTTTCAGTCTGGGGACAGACAGCAGGTTTCAGTGTGGACGGGACAGAGAGCAGGTTTTAGTCTGGGGACAGAGAGCAGGTTTCAGTCTGGGGACAGAGAGCAGGTTTCAGTCAGGGGACAGAGAGCAGGTTTCAGTCTGGGGACAGAGAGCAGGTTTCAGTCTGGGTACAGAGAGCAGGTTTCAGTCTGGGGACAGAGAGCAGGTTTCAGTCTGGGGACAGAGAGCAGGTTTCAGTCTGGGGACAGAGAGCAGGTTTCAGTCTGGGGACAGAGAGCAGGTTTCAGTCTGGACGGGACAGAGGGCAGGTTTCAGTCTGGGGACAGAGAGCAGGTTTCAGTCTGGGGACAGAGAGCAGGTTTCAGTCTGGGCGGGACAGAGAGCAGGTTTCAGTCTGGGGACAGAGAGCAGGTTTCAGTCTGGGGACAGAGAGCAGGTTTCAGTCTGGGGACAGAGAGCAGGTTTCAGTCAGGACGGGACAGAGAGCAGGTTTCAGTCTGGGGACAAAGAGCAGGTTTCAGTCTGGGGACAGAGAGCAGGTTTCAGTCTGGGGACAGAGAGCAGGTTTCAGTCTGGGGACAGAGAGCAGGTTTCAGTCTGGGCACAGAGAGCAGGTTTCAGTCTGGGGACAGAGAGCAGGTTTCAGTCTGGGGACAGAGAGCAGGTTTCAGTCTGGGGACAGAGAGCAGGTTTCAGTCTGGGGACAGAGAGCAGGTTTCAGTCTGGGGAATGAGAGCAGGTTTCAGTCTCGGGACAGAGAGCAGGTTTCAGTCTGGGGACAGAGAGCAGGTTTCAGTCTGGACGGGACAGGGAGCAGGTTTCAGTCTTGTGACAGAGAGCAGGTTTCAGTCTGGGGACAGAGAGCAGGTTTCAGTCTGGGGACAGAGAGCAGGTTTCAGTCTGGGGACAGAGAGCAGGTTTCAGTCTGGGGAATGAGAGCAGGTTTCAGTCTGGGGACAGAGAGCAGGTTTCAGTCTGGGGACAGACAGCAGGTTTCTGTCTGGGGACAGAGAGCAGGTTTCAGTCTGGGGACAGACAGCAGGTTTCAGTGTGGACGGGACAGAGAGCAGGTTTTAGTCTGGGGACAGAGAGCAGGTTTCAGTCTGGGGACAGAGAGCAGGTTTCAGTCTGGGGACAGAGAGCAGGTTTCAGTCTGGGGACAGAGAGCAGGTTTCAGTCTGGGTACAGAGAGCAGGTTTCAGTCTGGGGACAGAGAGCAGGTTTCAGTCTGGGGACAGAGAGCAGGTTTCAGTCTGGGGACAGAGAGCAGGTTTCAGTCTGGACGGGACAGAGAGCAGGTTTCAGTCTGGGGACAGAGAGCAGGTTTCAGTCTGGGGACAGAGAGCAGGTTTCAGTCTGGGCGGGACAGAGAGCAGGTTTCAGTCTGGGGACAGAGAGCAGGTTTCAGTCTGGGGACAGAGAGCAGGTTTCAGTCTGGGGACAGAGAGCAGGTTTCTGTCTGGGGACAGAGAGCAGGTTTCAGTCTGGGGACAGAGAGCAGGTTTCAGTCTGGGGACAGACAGCAGGTTTCAGTCTGGGGACAGACAGCAGGTTTCTGTCTGGACGGGACAGAGAGCAGGTTTCAGTCTGGGGACAGAGAGCAGGTTTCAGTCTGGGGACAGAGAGCAGGTTTCAGTCTGGGGACAAAGAGCAGGTTTCATTCTGGGGACAGAGAGCAGGTTTCAGTCTGGGGACAAAGAGCAGGTTTCAGTCTGGGGACAGAGAGCAGGTTTCAGTCTGGGGACAGAGAGCAGGTTTCAGTCTGGGCGGGACAGACAGCAGGTTTCAGTCTGGGGACAGAGAGCAGGTTTCAGTCTGGGGACAGAGAGCAGGTTTCAGTCTGGGGACAGAGAGCAGGTTTCAGTCTGGGGACAGAGAGCAGGTTTCAGTCTGGGGACAGAGAGCAGGTTTCAGTCTGGGGACAGAGAGCAGGTTTCTGTCTGGGGACAGAGAGCAGGTTTCAGTCTGGGGACAGACAGCAGGTTTCAGTCTGGGGACAGACAGCAGGTTTCAGTCTGGGGACAGAGAGCAGGTTTCAGTCTGGGGACAGAGAGCAGGTTTCAGTCTGGGGACAGAGAGCAGGTTTCAGTCTGGGGACAGAGAGCAGGTTTCAGTCTGGGGACAGAGAGCAGGTTTCATTCTGGGGACAGAGAGCAGGTTTCAGTCTGGGGACAAAGAGCAGGTTTCAGTCTGGGGACAGAGAGCAGGTTTCAGTCTGGGGACAGAGAGCAGGTTTCAGTCTGGGCGGGACAGAGAGCAGGTTTCAGTCTGGGGACAGAGAGCAGGTTTCGGTCTGGGGACAAAGAGCAGGTTTCAGTCTGGGGACAGAGAGCAGCTTTCAGTCTGGGGACAGAGAGCAGGTTTCAGTCTGGACGGGACAGAGAGCAGGTTTTAGTCTGGGGACAGAGAGCAGGTTTCAGTCTGGGGACAGAGAGCAGGTTTCTGTCTGGGGACAGAGAGCAGGTTTCTGTCTGGGGACAGCGAGCAGGTTTCTGTCTGGGGACAGCGAGCAGGTTTCAGTCTGGGGACAGAGAGCAGGTTTCAGTCTGGGGACAGAGAGCAGGTTTCAGTCTGGGGACTGAGAGCAGGTTTCAGTCTGGGGACAGAGAGCAGGTTTCAGTCTGGGCGGGACAGAGAGCAGGTTTCAGTCTGGGGACAGAGAGCAGTTTTCTGTCTGGGGACAGAGAGCAGGTTTCAGTCTGGGGACAGAGAGCAGGTTTCCGTCTGGACGGGACAGAGAGAGCAGGTTTCAGTCTGGGGACAATGAGCAGGTTTTAGTCTGGGGACAGAGAGCAGGTTTCAGTCTGGGGACAGAGAGCAGGTTTCAGTCTGGGGACAGAGAGCAGGTTTCTGTCTGGGGACAGAGAGCAGGTTTCAGTCTGGGGACTGAGAGCAAGTTTCAGTCTGGTGACAAAGAGCAGGTTTTAGTCTGGGGACAGAGAGCAGGTTTCAGTCTGGGGACAGAGAGCAGGTTTCAGTCTGGGGACAGAGAGCAGGTTTCAGTCTGGGCGGGACAGAGAGCAGGTTTCAGTCTGGGGACAGAGAGCAGGATTCAGTCTGGGGACAGAGAGCAGGTTTCAGTCTGGGGACAGAGAGCAGGTTTCAGTTTGGGGACAGAGAGCAGGTTTCAGTCTGGGGACAGAGAGCAGGTTTCAGTCTGGGGACAGAGAGCAGGTTTCAGTCTGGACGGGACAGAGAGCAGGTTTTAGTCTGGGGACAGAGAGCAGTTTTCAGTCTGGGGACAGACAGCAGGTTTCAGTCTGGACGGGACAGAGAGCAGGTTTCAGTCTGGGGACAAAGAGCATGTTTTAGTCTGGGGACAGAGAGCAGGTTTCAGTCTGGGGACAGAGAGCAGGTTTCAGTCTGGGAACAGAGAGCAGGTTTCAGTCTGGGGACAGAGAGCAGGTTTCAGTCTGGACGGGACAGAGAGCAGGTTTCAGTCTGGGGACAGAGAGCAGGTTTCTGTCTGGGGACAGAGAGCAGGTTTCTGTCTGGGGACAGAGAGCAGGTTTCTGTCTGGGGACAGAGAGCAGGTTTCTGTCTGGGGACAGAGAGCAGGTTTCTGTCTGGGGACAGAGAGCAGGTTTTCTATCTGGGGACAGAGAGCAGGTTTCAGTCTGGGGACAGACAGCAGGTTTCTGTCTGGGGACAGAGAGCAGGTTTCAGTCTGGACACAGACAGCAGGTTTCAGTCTGGACGGGACAGAGAGCAGGTTTTAGTCTGGGGACAGAGAGCAGGTTTCAGTCTGGGGACAGAGAGCAGGTTTCAGTCTGGGGACAGAGAGCAGGTTTCAGTCTGGGGACAGAGAGCAGGTTTCAGTCTGGACGGGACAGAGAGCAGGTTTCAGTCTGGGGACAGAGAGCAGGTTTCAGTCTGGGGACAATGAGCAGGTTTTAGTCTGGGGACAATGAGCAGGTTTTAGTCTGGGGACAGAGAGCAGGTTTCAGTCTGGGGACAGAGAGCAGGTTTCTGTCTGGGGACAGAGAGCAGGTTTCAGTCTGGGGACTGAGAGCAAGTTTCAGTCTGGGGACAGAGAGCAGGTTTCAGTCTGGGGACAGAGAGCAGGTTTCAGTCTGGGGGCAGAGAGCAGGTTTCAGTTTGGGGACAGAGAGCAGGTTTCAGTCTGGGCGGGACAGAGAGCAGGTTTCAGTCTGGGGACAGAGAGCAGGTTTCAGTCTGGGGACAGAGAGCAGGTTTCAGTCTGGGGACTGAGCGCAGGTTTCAGTCTGGGGACTGAGAGCAGGTTTCAGTCTGGGGACAGAGAGCAGGTTTCAGTCTGGGGACAGAGAGCAGGTTTCAGTCTGGGGACAGAGAGCAGGTTTCAGTCTGGACGGGACAGAGAGAGCAGGTTTCAGTCTGGGAACAGAGAACAGGTTTCAGTCTGGGGACAGAGAGCAGGTTTCAGTCTGGGGACAGAGAGCAGGTTTCAGTCTGTGGACAGAGAGCAGGTTTCAGTCTGGGGACAGAGAGCAGGTTTCAGTCTGGGGACAGAGAGCAGGTTTCAGTCTGGGGACAGAGAGCAGGTTTCAGTCTGGGCGGGACAGAGAGCAGGTTTCAGTCTGGGGACAGATAGCAGGTTTCAGTCTGGGGACAGAGAGCAGGTTTCAGTTTGGGGACAGAGAGCAGGTTTCTGTCTGGGGACAGAGAGCAGGTTTCTGTCTGGGGACAGAGATCAGGTTTCAGTCTGGACGGGACAGAGAGCAGGTTTCAGTCTGGGGACAGAGACCAGGTTTCAGTCTGGGGACAGAGAGCAGGTTTCAGTCTGGGGACAGAGAGCAGGTTTCAGTCTGGGGACAGAGAGCAGGTTTCAGTCTGGGGACAGAGAGCAGGTTTCAGTCTGGGGACAGAGAGCAGGTTTCAGTCTGGGGACAGAGAGCAGGTTTCAGTCTGGGCGGGACAGACAGCAGGTTTCAGTCTGGGGAATGAGAGCAGGTTTCAGTCTGGGGACAGAGAGCAGGTTTCAGTCTGGGGACAGAGAGCAGGTTTCAGTCTGGGGACAGAGAGCAGGTTTCAGTCTGGGGACAGAGAGCAGGTTTCAGTCAGGACGGGACAGAGAGCAGGTTTCAGTCTGGGGACAAAGAGCAGGTTTCAGTCTGGGGACAGAGAGCAGGTTTCAGTCTGGGGACAGAGAGCAGGTTTCAGTCTGGGGACAGAGAGCAGGTTTCAGTCTGGGGACAGAGAGCAGGTTTCAGTCTGGGGACAGAGAGCAGGTTTCAGTCTGGGGACAGAGAGCAGGTTTCAGTCTGGGGACAGAGAGCAGGTTTCAGTCTGGGGAATGAGAGCAGGTTTCAGTCTGGGGACAGAGAGCAGGTTTCAGTCTGGGGACAGAGAGCAGGTTTCAGTCTGGACGGGACAGAGAGCAGGTTTCAGTCTGGGGACAGAGAGCAGGTTTCAGTCTGGGGACAGAGAGCAGGTTTCAGTCTGGGGACAGAGAGCAGGTTTCAGTCTGGGGACAGAGAGCAGGTTTCAGTCTGGGGAATGAGAGCAGGTTTCAGTCTGGGGACAGAGAGCAGGTTTCAGTCTGGGGACAGAGAGCAGGTTTCAGTCTGGGGACAGAGAGCAGGTTTCTGTCTGGGGACAGAGAGCAGGTTTCAGTCTGGGGACAGAGAGCAGGTTTCAGTCTGGGGACAGAGAGCAGGTTTCAGTCTGGACGGGACAAAGAGCAGGTTTCAGTCTGGGGACAAAGAGCAGGTTTCAGTCTGGGGACAGAGAGCAGGTTTCAGTCTGGGGACAGAGAGCAGGTTTCAGTCTGGGGACAGAGAGCAGGTTTCAGTCTGGGGACAGAGAGCAGGTTTCAGTCTGGGGACAGAGAGCAGGTTTCAGTCTGGGGACAGAGAGCAGGTTTCAGTCTGGGGACAGAGAGCATGTTTCAGTCTGGGCGGGACAGAGAGCAGGTTTCAGTCTGGGCGGGACAGAGAGCAGGTTTCAGTCTGGGGACAGAGAGCAGGTTTCAGTCTGGCGACAGAGAGCAGGTTTCAGTCTGGGGACTGAGAGCAAGTTTCAGTCTGGGGACAGAGAGCAGGTTTCAGTCTGGGGACAGAGAGCAGGTTTTAGTCTGGGGACAGAGAGCAGGTTTCAGTCTCGGGACAGACAGCAGGTTTCAGTCTGGACGGGACAGAGAGCAGGTTTCAGTCTGGGGACAGAGAGCAGGTTTCAGTCTGGGGACAGAGAGCAGGTTTCAGTCTGGGGACAGAGAGCAGGTTTCAGTCTGGGGACAGAGAATAGGTTTCAGTCTGGGGACAGAGAGCAGGTTTCAGTCTGGACGGGACAGAGAGCAGGTTTCAGTCTGGGGACAGAGAATAGGTTTCAGTCTGGGGACAGAGAGCAGGTTTCAGTCTGGGGACAGAGAGCAGGTTTCAGTCTGGGGACAGAGAGCAGGTTTCAGTCTGGGGACAGAGAGCAGGTTTCAGTCTGGGGACAGAGAATAGGTTTCAGTCTGGGGACAGAGAGCAGGTTTCAGTCTGGGGACAGAGAGCAGGTTTCAGTCTGGGGACAGAGAGCAGGTTTCAGTCTGGGGACAGAGAGCAGGTTTCAGTCTGGGGACAGAGAATAGGTTTCAGTCTGGGGACAGAGAGCAGGTTTCAGTCTGGGGACAGAGAATAGGTTTCAGTCTGGGGACAGAGAATAGGTTTCAGTCTGGGGACAGAGAGCAGGTTTCAGTCTGGGGACAGAGAGCAGGTTTCAGTCTGGGGACAGAGAGCAGGTTTCAGTCTGGGGACAGAGAATAGGTTTCAGTCTGGGGACAGAGAGCAGGTTTCAGTCTGGGGACAGAGAGCAGGTTTCAGTCTGGGGACAGAGAGCAGGTTTCAGTCTGGGGACAGAGAGCAGGTTTCAGTCTGGGGACAGAGAGCAGGTTTCAGTCTGGGGACAGAGAGCAGGTTTCAGTCTGGGGACAGAGAGCAGGTTTCAGTCTGGGGACAGAGAGCAGGTTTCAGTCTGGGGACAGAGAGCAGGTTTCAGTCTGGGGACAGAGAGCAGGTTTCAGTCTGGGGACAGAGAGCAGGTTTCAGTCTGGGGACAGAGAGCAGGTTTCAGTCTGGACGGGACAGAGAGCAGGTTACATTCTGGACGGGACAAAGAGCAGGTTTCAGTCTGGGGACAGAGAGCAGGTTTCAGTCTGGGGACAGAGAGCAGGTTTCAGTCTGGGGACAGAGAGCAGGTTTCTGTCTGGGGACAGAGAGCAGGTTTCAGTCTGGGGACGGACAGCAGGTTTCTGTCTGGGGACAGAGAGCAGGTTTCAGTCTGGGGACAGACAGCCGGTTTCATTGTGGACGGGACAGAGAGCAGGTTTTAGTCTGGGGACAGAGAGCAGGTTTCAGTCTGGGGACAGAGAGCAGGTTTCAGTCTGCGGACAGAGAGCAGGTTTCAGTCTGGGGACAGAGAGCAGGTTTCAGTCTGGGGACAGAGAGCAGGTTTCAGTCTGGGGACAGAGAGCAGGTTTCAGTCTGGGGACAGAGAGCAGGTTTCAGTCTGGGGACAGAGAGCAGGTTTCAGTCTGGACGGGACAGAGAGCAGGTTTCAGTCTGGACGGGACAGAGAGCAGGTTTCAGTCTGGGGACAGAGAGCAGGTTTCAGTCTGGGCGGGACAGAGAGCAGGTTTCAGTCTGGGGACAGAGAGCAGGTTTCAGTCTGGGCGGGACAGAGAGCAGGTTTCAGTCTGGGGACAGAGAGCAGGTTTCAATCTGGGGACAGA
Organism: Scyliorhinus torazame; assembly: GCF_047496885.1. NCBI lineage: Eukaryota > Metazoa > Chordata > Chondrichthyes > Carcharhiniformes > Scyliorhinidae > Scyliorhinus > Scyliorhinus torazame. Next base: position 397,001,066 of record NC_092708.1, on the reverse strand, counting down.
CAGCAGGTTTCAGTCTGGGGACAGAGAGCAGGTTTCAGTCTGGGGACAGACAGCAGGTTTCAGTCTGGGGACAGAGAGCAGGTTTCAGTCTGGGGACAGAGAGCAGGTTTCAGTCTGGGGACAGAGAGCAGGTTTCAGTCTGGGGACAGAGAGCAGGTTTCAGTCTGGGCGGGACAGAGAGCAGGTTTCTGTCTGGGGACAGAGAGCAGGTTTCAGTCTGGGGACAGAGAGCAGGTTTCAGTCTGGGCGGGACAGAGAGCAGGTTTCAGTCTGGGGACAGATAGCAGGTTTCAGTCTGGGGACAGATAGCAGGTTTCAGTCTGGGGACAGAGAGCAGGTTTCAGTCTGGGGACAGAGAGCAGGTTTCTGTCTGGGGACAGAGAGCAGGTTTCTGTCTGGGGACAGAGAGCAGGTTTCAGTCTGGGGACAGACAGCAGGTTTCTGTCTGGACGGGACAGAGAGCAGGTTTCAGTCTGGGGACAGAGAGCAGGTTTCAGTCTGGGGACAGAGAGCAGGTTTCAGTCTGGGGACAAAGAGCAGGTTTCATTCTGGGGACAGAGAGCAGGTTTCAGTCTGGGGACAAAGAGCAGGTTTCAGTCTGGGGACAGACAGCAGGTTTCTGTCTGGACGGGACAGAGAGCAGGTTTCAGTCTGGGGACAGAGAGCAGGTTTCAGTCTGGGGACAGACAGCAGGTTTCTGTCTGGACGGGACAGAGAGCAGGTTTCAGTCTGGGGACAGAGAGCAGGTTTCAGTCTGGGGACAGAGAGCAGGTTTCAGTCTGGGGACAAAGAGCAGGTTTCATTCTGGGGACAGAGAGCAGGTTTCAGTCTGGGGACAGAGAGCAGGTTTCAGTCTGGGCGGGACAGACAGCAGGTTTCAGTCTGGGGACAGAGAGCAGGTTTCAGTCTGGGGACAGAGAGCAGGTTTCAGTCTGGGGACAGAGAGCAGGTTTCAGTCTGGGGACAGAGAGCAGGTTTCAGTCTGGGCGGGACAGAGAGCAGGTTTCAGTCTGGGGACAGAGAGCAGGTTTCAGTCTGGGGACAGAGAGCAGGTTTCAGTCTGGGGACAGAGAGCAGGTTTCAGTCTGGGGACAGAGAGCAGGTTTCAGTCTGGGGACAGAGAGCAGGTTTCAGTCTGGGGACAGAGAGCAGGTTTCAGTCTGGACGGGACAGAGAGCAGGTTTCAGTCTGGGGACAGAGAGCAGGTTTCAGTCTGGGGACAGAGAGCAGGTTTCAGTCTGGGCGGGACAGAGAGCAGGTTTCAGTCTGGGGACAGAGAGCAGGTTTCAGTCTGGGGACAGAGAGCAGGTTTCAGTCTGGGGACAGAGAGCAGGTTTCAGTCTGGGGACAGAGAGCAGGTTTCAGTCTGGGGACAGAGAGCAGGTTTCAGTCTGGGGACAGAGAGCAGGTTTCAGTCTGGGGACTGAGAGCAGGTTTCAGTCTGGGGACAGAGAGCAGGTTTCAGTCTGGGGACTGAGAGCAAGTTTCAGTCTGGGGACAAAGAGCAGGTTTTAGTCTGGGGACAATGAGCAGGTTTTAGTCTGGGGACAGAGAGCAGGTTTCAGTCTGGGGACAGAGAGCAGGTTTCAGTCTGGGGACAGAGAGCAGGTTTCTGTCTGGGGACAGAGAGCAGGTTTCAGTCTGGGGACAGAGAGCAGGTTTCAGTCTGGGGACAGTGGGCAGGTTTCAGTCTGGGGACAGAGAGCAGGTTTCAGTCTGGGGACAGAGAGCAGGTTTCAGTCTGGGGACAGAGAGCAGGTTTCAGTCTGGGGACAGAGAGCAGGTTTCAGTCTGGGGACAGAGAGCAGGTTTCAGTCTGGGGACAGAGAGCAGGTTTCAGTCTGGGGACAGAGAGCAGGTTTCAGTCTGGGGACAGAGAGCAGGTTTCAGTCTGGACGGGACAGAGAGAGCAGGTTTCAGTCTGGGAACAGAGAGCAGGTTTCAGTCTGGGGACAGAGAGCAGGTTTCAGTCTGGGGACAGAGAGCAGGTTTCAGTCTGGACGGGACAGAGAGAGCAGGTTTCAGTCTGGGAACAGAGAGCAGGTTTCAGTCTGGGGACAGAGAGCAGGTTTCAGTCTGGGGACAAAGAGCAGGTTTCAGTCTGGGGACAGAGAGCAGGTTTCAGTCTGGGGACAGAGAGCAGGTTTCAGTCTGGGGACAGAGAGCAGGTTTCAGTCTGAACGGGACAGAGAGAGCAGGTTTCAGTCTGGGAACAGAGAGCAGGTTTCAGTCTGGGGACAGAGAGCAGGTTTCAGTCTGGGGACAGAGAGCAGGTTTCAGTCTGGGGACAGAGAGCAGGTTTCAGTCTGGACGGGACAAAGAGCAGGTTTCAGTCTGGGGACAGAGAGCAGGTTTCAGTCTGGGGAATGAGAACAGGTTTCAGTCTTGGGACAGAGAGCAGGTTTCAGTCTGGGGACAGAGAGCAGGTTTCAGTCTGGGGACAGAGAGCAGGTTTCAGTCTGGGGACAGAGAGCAGGTTTCAGTCTGGGGACAGAGAGCAGGTTTCAGTCTGGGGACAGAGAGCAGGTTTCAGTCTGGGGACAGAGAGCAGGTTTCAGTCTGGGGACAGTGGGCAGGTTTCAGTCTGGGGACAGAGAGCAGGTTTCAGTCTGGGGACAGAGAGCAGGTTTCAGTCTGGGGACAGAGAGCAGGTTTCAGTCTGGGGACAGAGAGCAGGTTTCAGTCTGGGGACAGAGAGCAGGTTTCAGTCTGGGGACAGAGAGCAGGTTTCAGTCTGGGGACAGAGAGCAGGTTTCAGTCTGGGGACAGAGAGCAGGTTTCAGTCTGGACGGGACAGAGAGAGCAGGTTTCAGTCTGGGAACAGAGAGCAGGTTTCAGTCTGGGGACAGAGAGCAGGTTTCAGTCTGGGGACAGAGAGCAGGTTTCAGTCTGGACGGGACAGAGAGAGCAGGTTTCAGTCTGGGAACAGAGAGCAGGTTTCAGTCTGGGGACAGAGAGCAGGTTTCAGTCTGGGGACAAAGAGCAGGTTTCAGTCTGGGGACAGAGAGCAGGTTTCAGTCTGGGGACAGAGAGCAGGTTTCAGTCTGGGGACAGAGAGCAGGTTTCAGTCTGAACGCGACAGAGAGAGCAGGTTTCAGTCTGGGAACAGAGAGCAGGTTTCAGTCTGGGGACAGAGAGCAGGTTTCAGTCTGGGGACAGAGAGCAGGTTTCAGTCTGGGGACAGAGAGCAGGTTTCAGTCTGGACGGGACAAAGAGCAGGTTTCAGTCTGGGGACAGAGAGCAGGTTTCAGTCTGGGGAATGAGAACAGGTTTCAGTCTTGGGACAGAGAGCAGGTTTCAGTCTGGGGACAGAGAGCAGGTTTCAGTCTGGGGACAGAGAGCAGGTTTCAGTCTGGGGACAGAGAGCAGGTTTCAGTCTGGGGACAGAGAGCAGGTTTCAGTCTGGGGACAGAGAGCAGGTTTCAGTCTGGGGACAGAGAGCAGGTTTCAGTCTGGGGACAGAGAGCAGGTTTCAGTCTGGACGGGACAGAGAGCAGGTTTCAGTCTGGGGACAGAGAGCAGGTTTCAGTCTGGGGACAGAGAGCAGGTTTCAGTCTGGACGGGACAGAGAGCAGGTTTCAGTCTGGGGACAGAGAGCAGGTTTCAGTCTGGGGACAGAGAGCAGGTTTCAGTCTGGGGACAGAGAGCAGGTTTCAGTCTGGGGACAGAGAGCAGGTTTCAGTCTTGGGACAGAGAGCAGGTTTCATCCGGGGTCAGAGCCTCCCTCCCCCCTCCCCCTTGTGGTGAATCTAAATACAGTTAATTCACCCGTTATGTTCTACGTCATTAACTCTGTGGGTTTTATCTGTGGGCCATTGTATGGCTTCACCCACAGGGGGAGATGTTGGAGGATGTTGGAGCATGTACGGGTTCAGCCCATGGCTCCGCCCCTTTGAAGGAGTATAAGAGTAGCTGGCCTGTGGGACTGTCCTCAGTATGTACCAGTCGCAGGCAGGCAAAGTTGATAGTTAATTAAAACCACTGTTTTACTCCGACACGAGTCCTTGAGTGAATTGATGGTCGCATCAGTTTAATTAACTATCTGAACAAAAACGATTATGGAGTCAGCCCTCAAACCTGACAGACTGGAGCTCGATCCACAGGCCGCGGAGGCGAAGGAAATGTTTTCACACTGGCTGCGGTGTTTCAAGGCCTACCTTGCCGCGTCGTCGACGCCATCCGTCACGGACGAACAAAAATTGTGTCTCCTCCGCGCACGGGTGAGTCACCGCATTTCTGTGCAACTCGAAGAGGCCACCTCATATACCGCCGCTCTCGCAATCCTCGAGCGCATCTACGTGCGGCCTGTGAACGAGGTCTATGCGCGACATATTCTCACTACTCGACGCCAGCACCCCGGGGAGTCACTCGACGATTATCTGCGCGACCTCGAAGCCCTCGCGCGCAACTGCAACTATCAGGCCGTTACGGCCACTCAGCACATGGAGCTCGCCGTCCGAGACGTCTACGTTGCGGGGGTATGATCAAATTATGTGCGGCAGCGACTGCTCGAGAAAGGGGCCCAGGACCTGGACGAGACGGTGAAACTGGCGACTTCGCTGGAGGTCGCTTTCCAGAGCCTCACTGCATTTCCAGCAGAACACTCGACCCCCTCGTGGGCTCCCGACCAGACACTACCCCAGGCCTGTGCTGCGCGCCCACCCGCTCATCATGGGGGGTTGCTTTGTTATTTTTGCGGCCAGCCTCAACACCCTCGACAGCACTGCCCGGCCCGCAACGCGCACTGCAACAGTTGCGGCCGAAAAGGGCACTTCGCCAAGGTCTGCCTCGCCAAGCCTAAGCGCGCGAACTCTCAGACCCGGACTACCGACTCTCAGGCCCGCAGACCTCGCAATGCGGCAGCGTGCCTGCCGACTCCGACTCCGCACAGCACGTGCGACTCATGGCCGCCATTTTGGCATCCTCCCCCACGTGGCCAGCCACATGCGATCCATGGGGGCCGCCATCTTGGACGCCATCTTCCTCGACGCCCGCCACGCTTGATCAACGGGGGCCGCCATCTTGGATGCCATCTGCTACGCCGCTCGACAAGTACGACCTGCTCGGACAGTCACCGGGGGGCCGGCCCAGCACAGCCGACCACGCCGCCAGTTACCCTCAACTCAGCGCAGTCACCTTGGACCAGTCGCGACCCAAGCACCTCGAGAGTTCAATGATGGCGGGCCGGGCTAACGGGTACGAGACACCTTGCCTGTTCGACTCCGGGAGCACCGAGAGTTTCATCCACCCAGATCTGGTAAGCCGCTGCTCGCTCCCGATATTCCCGGCGCAACAAACAATTTCCCTCGCTTCCGGGTCATACTCGGTACAAATCAGAGGGTGCACTATGATAACCTTAGCGGTACAGGGCGCTGAGTACACTAATTTCCAGCTGTTCGTGCTCCCAGTTCTCTGCGCCCCCCTCCTTTTAGGGCTCGATTTTCAATGTTATCTCAAGAGCCTGACGCTTCGCTTTGCCGGACCCCTGCCCCCACTCACTGTGTGCAACCTCGCCACTCTGAAAGTCGGCCCTCCTTCCCTCTTCGCTAATATCACCGCTGATTGCAAGCCAGTAGCCACTCGCAGCAGGCGATATAGCATGCAGGACAGAATATTTATTCGGTCTGAGGTCCAGCGTCTCTTGCGGGAGGGGGTCATAGAGGCCAGCAATAGCCCCTGGAGAGCCCAGGTGGTGGTCGTCAAGACCGGGGAGAAGCTCCGGATGGTGGCCGATTACAGCCAGACCATTAACCGGTTTACGCAACTCGATGCGTACCCTCTTCCCCGAATAGCGGACATGGTCAATCAGATCGCTCACTACCGCGTGTTCTCCACGGTAGATCTGAAGTCTGCATACTACCAGCTCCCAATCCGCCCGGAGGACCGCCACTACACGGCCCTTGAGGTAGACGGCCACCTCTTCCACTTCCTCCGGGTCCCCTTTGACGTCACGAACGGGGTTTCGGTGTTCCAACGAGCGATGGACCGAATGGTGGACCAGTACAGGCTGCGGACCACATTTCCGTACTTGGACAATGTCACCATCTGCGGCCATGATCAGCAGGACCACGGCGCCAACCTCCACCGATTTCTCCAAACCGCCCAAAAACTCAACCTCACCTACAACACGGAGAAATGCGTTTTCCGCACAACCAGGCTAGCCATCCTCGGCTACGTCGTGGAAAACGGGGTCCTAGGGCCCGATCCTGACCATATGCGCCCCCTCCTACAACTCCCCCTCCCCCACTGTCCCAAGGCCCTCAAGAGGTGCCTTGGATTTTTCTCCAATGACACCCATTGGGTCCCCCAGTATGCGGACAAAGCCCGCCCACTATTTAAGGCCACCCTTAACCCTCTGGCAGCCGAGGCCCGCCAGGCCTTCAACTGCATCAAGGCGGACATCGCCAAAGCCGCGATGCGCGCGGTGGACGAGTCCGTCCCCTTCCAGGTGGAGAGCGATGCATCAGAAGTCGCCCTCGCCGCTACCCTCAATCAAGCAGGCAGACCGGTAGCATTTTTTTCGCACACCCTGACCACCTCTGAACTTCGACACTCCTCGGTCGAAAAAGAAGCTCAAGCCATCGTGGAAGCCGTGCGGCACTGGAGGCACTACCTCGCTGGGAGAAGGTTTACCCTCGTCACCGACCAACGATCGGTAGCCTTTATGTTTGACAATACGCAGCGGGGCAAGATCAAGAACGATAAGATCTTGAGGTGGAGAATCGAACTCTCACCTATAATTACGATATAGTGTATCGTCCTGGGAAGCTCAACGAGCCCCCAGATGCCCTGTCCCACGGCACATGCGCCAGTGCGCAAGATGACCGACTACGGGCTATCCACGACGACCTTGCCACCCGGGGATCACCCGGCTCACCCACTATATCAAGGCCCGCAGCCTGCCCGACTCCACCGAGGAGGTCAGGGCCATGACCAGGGACTGCCAGATCTGTGCGGAGTGTAAACCACACTTCTATCGAACGGATAAGGCCCACCTGGTGAAGGCATCCCGGCCCTTTGAATGCCTCAGTATCGATTTCAAAGGGCCCCTCCCCTCGAATAATCGCAATACCTACTTTCTCAATATTATTGATGAGTTCTCCCGTTTCCCGTTTGCCATCCCTTGCCCCGACATGACCACCCCCACTGTTATCAGAGCCCTGCACAGTGTCTTCACCCTGTTTGGTTTCCCCAACTACGTCCACAGCGACAGGGGCTCGTCGTTTATGAGCGACGAACTGCGTCAGTACCTGCTCAGTAAGGGCATCGCCTCGAGCAGGACTACCAGTTACAACCCCCGGGGAAATGGACAGGTGGCGAGGGAGAACGCGACGGTCTGGAAGACCGTCCTACTGACCCTATGGTCCAGGAATCTCCCGGTTTCCCACTGGCAGGAAGTCCTCCCCGATGCGCTCCATGCTATTAGGCCCCTCCTTTGCACGGCCACAAACCAGACTCCTCATGACTGCTTGTTTATTTTCCCGTGGGGAGCTACCTCAGGGGCCTCGCTTCCGCCCTGGCTGATGACACCGGGTCCGGTTCTCCTCCGGAAACACGTTCGGACCCATAAGGCCAATCCCCTGGTAGAGAGGGTCCAGCTCCTGCACTCAAACCCACACTACGCATATGTTGAGCACCCCGATGGTCGACAAGATACCGCCTCCCTCCGAGACCCTGCGCCCGCAGGCTCCGCCACCACTACGTCCACAGTACGCCCCGCGCTGTACCCCGCTCTTTCTCCCATGCCCAGCGCCCCCGCGCTGTACCCCGCTCTTTCTCCCATGCCCAGCGCCCCCGCGCCCATTTGGCTCCCGCGCTCCCTTCCAGCCGGCACACCAGTCCGCAGGAATGAAGCTCAGGAAGAGCCGCTCCCGGACTCCACCCCTGGGGCTGCACCGGACCCACTTCCCCAGCCACCTGAAGCGGCTGCAACACCCGCGCTTCGGCGGTCGCAGCGCACGATCCGGGCGCCGGACCGGCCGAACTTGTGACCCATCACCCCCGCCAGACTTTACTTTTTTACAGGGGGTGAATGTGGTGAATGTAAATACAGTTAATTCACCAGTTATGTTCTACGTTATTAACCCTGTGGGTTTTATCTGTGGGCCATTGTATGGCTTCACCCACAGGGGGAGATGTTGGAGGATGTTGGAGCATGTATGGGCTCAGCCCATGGCTCCGCCCCTTTGAAGGAGTATAAGAGTAGCTGGCCTGTGGGACTGCCCTCAGTATGTACCAGTCGCAGGCAGGCAAAGTTGATAGTTAATTAAAACCACTGTTTTACTCTGACACGAGTCCTTGAGTGAATTGATGGTCGCATCACCCCCCCCCCCCCCCCCCCCCCCCCCACAGGCCGCCCCCCGACCCTGCACGCAGAGTTCCCACCGGCTGAGACCAGGTGTTGACGGCGCCAGCGGAACTCTGCCTCTTTAGAGCGGCCGCTCGGCCCATCCCGGGCCAAGACTCGGCGGCCCTGCCACGTACAGCGACCCGCGACCGGCAATGCGCCAAACTCGCCGGCGCCAATGGCGGCGATTCTTCGCTCTGCGGCGAATCGCGTGTCGCCGTCGGGATGGCGTGGCCTGGTTGCGGGGATTCTCCAGCCCCGGGCTGGGAGAATCCCACCCAGGTTCCAGTCTGGAGGGGACTGAGGGATCTTGGTGAGGGGCCGGGGTCAGGAAGGGTCATCACAGTTGGCTCGGAGCCGGATCTGCAAGGAGGGGATGGAAATCAACCAGACAATTGGTCATTGTCCGTCAACAACTGCCAGGGACCGATGGTCACACTTGACTGTAAATCCACCGAGCCCCCTCCCACAAGCCCACCATTTACAACAACAACTTATTTTTTTCAGAGCACCTAAGTCACAGCAAAACACCCATCAAACAAAATGTGGCAGCATGTCGCAGACTACAACAGGTTGTTGAAAGAGGTAGGCGGATGAGGGGCTGAGAGAGGTTGAGGGAGGGAGCTTAGGGCCCAGGCGCTGGAGCGACGAAAGTCGGCGCTGCTCACGAGGCTCGAATTCTTTGAGCGCCGGCGATGGCGAGACTCCAGGAGGTTACAGAGTTGGAAAGCGAGATGCACCAGAGGGGCACTGGCCACTAGGCAGAAACATAAAATTAGGGTTTCTGGGCTTGGAGGTAATAGACTAGCACAGCCAGGGAGCAGAGAATAGGAATACGCAGGTAATGTTTGTCGGTAGGCTCTAACTAACCGAATGTGGTTGTTAGGATCATTGTCGGAATCTCGGCTAAGAATGGAGGAATCAGGGGACTGAATGTAGTGGATCCAAATTCGCTAAATGATGCAACGTTAGGTGGGAAAGTAAGCTGTGTGGAGGATACAAAGAAGCTTCAGGGGGATGGAGGCCTGCTGTGCGAGTGGGCAAGACACATCAGATCGAATGTAGTGTCAAGAAGTATGCAGCTTGCTCCTTTGGAAGAAAGAGAGAAAATAATCTTGATTTAGGAGGGAAATGTTAGTATTGTGGATGTCCTTGCACATGAATTGCAGAAAGTTAACATCAGGTACAGCAAGCGATTGGGAAAGCCAATGATACGTCAGGCTCAATTATAATGGGGTTAGAGTGTAAGACTGAAGAAATCTTCCTCCAGTGATGCAGGAAGCTGACGAGACCATGCCAGGAGTTTGGTGTACGGTTTTGGCTTTACAGAGAAAGAAAGACATGGGGCTGGACACTCTGGTCGTTGACGCCGAAACTGCGTTCGACGATCGGCCGGAGAGTCAAAGTTCCCGACCAAATCGGGGGCGGCGCCGAGCTCGCGATGCTCCGCCCCCTCCAAAGAGGCGCGCTCTCCGTGTACGCCGCATGACCTATCGACGGCCTCAGGATGTTGCCGGTGGCCCCCGATGCTCTGCCGGGCGCTCCACGCTGCCGCCATGCTAGACCCCAGCCCAACGGAGGATCGGTGGCCGTTTTGCACCGCATGTTCGGGCATAAAACACTACCGTTCCCACGCCGGGCTGAGGACATAGCCCCACAATCGGTAAAAGTATTACTCAGAGAACACTCTTCAGTAAGGCTTCCACAACCCCTGCCCAGTACCCTCACTGATTTCTCTTTCTGTACTGTCCTGATAGAAATGAAGGGTCAGCAGCTGAGACAAATGGTAAAGATGCATTTAAAGGGGAGATGGATTAACATGTAATGGAGAAATAGCAGAGTAGGCCATTCGGCCCCTCAAGCCTGCTCCGCCATTCAATATGATCATGGCTGATCTATTATGTCGGCTCCACTCTCCTGAGCCACTTTTGTGATTCATGCACTAGGCTGCCCAGATCCCTCTGCACCTCAGAGCTCTGCAGCCTCTCACCCATTTAGACAATAATCTTTTTTACTCTTCCTGCCAAAAAGGGCAATTTCATATTCTCCCACTTTATACTCCATTTGCCAGACCTTTTCCCAATAACCCAACCAATCTATGTCCCTTTGTAGCCTCTTTATGTCCTCTTCACAATTTACCTTCCTACCTGTCTCTGTGTCATCAGCAAATTTTGGGTTGTCAGGGCGAGACGATGGGGTGGGATAAATTCTCATCCTGTGGGACGAGGGAGTGTCTCCTGCTCATTGGTTTGTGAATGAATGAGGTTATTTTGTTGGGTAATTTTGAGGGTGTTTCAGCAGTTGGTGATGGGGGAGGTCCATGGAGCATATGTGGAAATGGACAGTTAGTTATTTGCATCCCTACCGAAACAAACTGTCTTTTGCGAGTCCCATTCGACGGATCTGCTGCAGATCTCCAACTCGACAGGAACCGGGGGTGGAGGTGATGACCTTGAATTTACAACCTGATTCCCAAACCAGAACAGCATCGCAAATCCTTCGTCTCCCGGAAGGAAGGATCATCCACTGATCTATAGAAACTGTCATCCAAGTATACTGGCTATAATCAGAGAGCTTCAGGTCAGCGTGACCCAGACTGTGCTCTGCTAGGAATTGGCATGGTCCCCTCCTGGTGATTCTTCTGATCATCTTCACGGAATAAAGCTCTTGCAAAAAAAAAAAGATCATGCAAAACGTCAAGTCCCATGTGACCTTGTCATCCTACCTCGACCAATCCCGTTCCCAGGTTAGGGTTTGGTACCAGCAATCAGTCATTGCTGATTGGGATATCTTCTGCCTCACCGCACCCTGCACAATCACAAAGCTTAATTCTATCTCCTGGTGTCCGACGTCTAAATAGGAGGCAGAGTTTGACACACGGCCTCTGACCTTTAGCCTCTCACACGCAACCGTTCCTTGGCATATCTCCATTGCACCCCTCCTGCTAGGGTCAGTCTTTCCTTGATCTTTCCCTCTCCCCAGGCTTCAAATCTCCCATCCTACACAATCTTCCCTTCAGCTTCCTTAGGATGAAATAAAATTGATTGTTCCTACTCAAATTAACACAGAGAGGAGGAGGAATTTCTTCAGCCAGAGGGTGGTGAATCTGTGGAACTCTTTGCCGCAGAAGGCTGTGGAGGCCAAATCACTGAGTGCCTTTAAGACAGAGATAGATAGGTTCTTGATTAATAAGGGGATCAGCGGTTATGGGGAGAAGACAGGAGAACGGGTTGAGAAAAATATCAGCCATGATTGAATGGCGGAGCAGACTCGATGGGCCGAGTGGCCTAATTCTACTCCTATGTCTTATGGTCTTAAATCGTAAGATGCTCTTTCCCAAGATCTCCCAAACTCCTCCTTCCGGCATCGCTTTCTTCTACCACCTACAGACATTGACGACCCGAAGATTGTTGACAATGACCTTGTCTTCTTGCCTGTTCTTCACAATCTTGGTGACGTCCTGCTGTTTACTATTAATAATCGCTTATTGTCACCAGTAGGCTTCAATGAAGTTACCGTCAAAAGCCCCTAGTCACCACATTCCGGCACCTGTTCAGGGAGGCTGGTACGGGAATTGAACCCGCGCTGCTGGCATTGTTCTCCATCACAAGCTTTTGGGTCCTCTGATAGGTTTCTCACGACAGGAAGTGTGTTGTCATAGAATTTACAGTGCAGAAGGAGGCCATTCGGCCCATCGAGTCTGCACCAGCTCTTGGAAAGAGCACCCTACCCAAGGTCAACACCTCCACCCTATCCCCATAACCCAGTAACCCCACCCAACATGAAGGGCAATTTTGGACACTAAGGGCAATTTAGCATGGCCAATCCACCTAACCTGCACATCTTTGGACTGTGGGAGGAAACCGGAGCACCCGGAGGAAACCCACGCGCACACGGGGAGGATGTGCAGACTCCGCACAGACAGTGACCCAAGCCGGGATCGAACCTGGGACCCTGGAGCTGTGAAGCAATTGTGCTATCCACAATGCGACCGTGCTGCCCACAATGTGTTCCTGCTCAGTTACATTGCTCCATGTGCGGGTGAGTTAGGTTTCTGCAATCTGCTGTCTTCAACCTCCAGAATTCCGATCTGGAATGTGGAGAGGTCGCGGCCTACCCGGCCGTATATCTGCTCTGCCCGTGAGCAGACATGCAGAATGGACGTCGCCAGCACCTCGCTCACTTCAACAGACACATTCCTCACAGTGAAGGTGGGTTCCCCATTGCTCACTCAATGAAAGTTATCCCTCAGCTAAAAATCTCTACCACCCTCACCTCTGCCCTGCTCATCTGGATCGGGCATGCTGAGGTAGAACAGAAAATAGCTGGGAAGTGGAAATCAAGCCCACTCCCCCACCAGTCCATCTACACTCTGCCCTATCACAGATTCTACCAACACATTTAAACTCCTTCCACAGCCCGGGAATGCTCAATCCATCTCTCCATCGTCTTTGGAAAGAGAGAGGGCATTTGTGACAGTTGACCCAGTCTGAATGAAACATTTCGGAAGAGGTCCAAATTGGGTTCCTGGAGCTGTGGTGGCCAGAACTGTCGTATGTGGTGCAAGTGCAGGATAAGTTAGCGAAGAGGCGGGTGCACCATTCAGGGCGGTGGGAGCCACCCCGAGAGTCAGTGCTGCTGCCTAATCTGGATGGCCCACTGACAGTTGCAACAGAAGTGTCAAGGACGACCTGGCCGTTGTCAATGTTTTTTTTGCTGAGGGGGCGACAGAATTGTCAGACCATCCTGCCTCCGAAGACGTATCCTAGCAAGGATACATGAAGGGCACCAAGGGATAGAGAAATGCAATCAGTCTATTGGCCAGGCATCAATAAAGATGTTGACAACTATGTTCAAGATTGTAGTGTCTGCCAAACACACCAACTGTCCCAGTGCAAAGAAACGAGTGAACTTAGAGTACCCAATTCATTTTTTCCAATTAAGGGGTAATTTAGCATGGCCAATCCACCTACCCTGCACATCTTTGGGTTGTGGGGGTGAGACCCACGCAGACAGGGGTAGAATGTGCAAACTCCACACGGACAGTGACCCAGGGCCGGGATCGAACCTGGGACCTCGGCGCTGTGAGGCAGCAGTGCTAACCATTGCACTACCGTGCTGCCCCGCATCGAGTGAACTGATGACTAATCCATGGTTAAAGGTTGGGATGGACGTATTCTAATTTAGAGGAAATGGTTACCTGATAATCATAGATTACCATTCTCATCAGCCAGAAGTGATAATGCTAACAGATTCGACTGCTCAATCAGACAAAGTCTGTATTCGCCCGACTTTGCATCCCACTAAAGGTCATGACGGATAATGGGACCTGGTTCAGTGGCTGGGAACAGTTTTATCGTTTGCCAAATGCTACAACTTCCAACACATCACTTCAAGTCCGTTAACCCACAGTCAAATGGGAAAGCCGATAAAGGAGTTGGAATAGTAAAGAAACTGTTCCAGAAGGCGTATGATGATCAAAAGGATTTTTCTTCAGCACTGTTAAGCTGCAGAGCTCCTCCTCCGGCATCAGGTGTGTCACCTGTCCAGGTGTTAATGGGACGAAAGCTCCGTACTCCGTTACCAGGCATAACCGTTCCAAATCTGCATGAGCAGATGATACATGACAAAATGTATCATGGGACTATCCCTTGAAGAAAAGTTTGTGTCTTATCACATGGCTTCAGTGATGTCATTGTGTGGGTGGAGCTGGGCTGTGGCTCTGTGAGCTGTTTTTGGTTTCGCTTTCAGTTTTGACTGCTGTGGAGTCAGACAGGAGAAAGAAGTATCTTGCTGTGTGTTAATATAAATGTTAACTCAGTTCTTAGAATAAAGCATATTTTTAATTAGTGTCTGGGTAGACTGTTGAATCACACCTGAAGCGAAGGCTCTTGTGCTTATCCTAGCCAAATTCAACAAAACGTTGGAGGTCAGGTGAACTCCGTAATACACTCTGGAGTTTCTAAAACCCATAACAAACGCGACAACAAAATAGCAAACAAAGTCCCTACTATGACAGACCTGCAAAGGAACTCCCTCCACTTGACCAAGGAGCTATCATTAGGATACGAAATCCAAATGGTGGATGGTCGGAAACTGCAAAGGTAATGAGTGAAGTTGCACCATAATGTGGTACAAAGCAAATCTGGAGTGATGTATTGTGGGAATCAATGAGCTTTATTAAAAGTCAACAATCCAATTCACGTTCCAGAACCAACTCTAACACGACCGGACTCCATGTTTTGCAATATTGAATTTCCAACAGCTTTGTTGTCAAACAAAACTCATGAATAGAAAAATGACAATGCTAATGACACCCCAAGTGTATTAAGAAGGTTCGAGAGGATAAGGAAACAACCTAATCATCTAAACCTGTAACAAATAATAACCTATTACTCTATAATTGTGATATTATAGTATTTAACATGACATTGTACATGATATGCAGAAACGAAGTCCCGTACATGTATGTATTAAATGTCTGAAAGCGTTTCAAACATTTTTCAAAGAAAGGGGGATGTGACATTATGTGGAAAGTCTAGTATATAAAGGGTTAATGTAATATCATAATTGACCACTAGATGGAGCTGGGAAAAGCCCTATAAAAAGGACTGACTCGCAGGCTTCCTGGGAGAGTGTAGGAGAGAGTGGGAAAGAGAGTAGGAGAAAGCAGAGTACAGTGTAAGACAGAGTACATGAGACAAGTATTAGTATAGTAGTTTAATAGATTATTGCTTGCTGTAGGAGTAAGTGGTCGAGCTGTATATTAAGTAGTGTAATAAATGTCAGCGTTGTTACTGAATTTGGCTTGTGCGGTCTTTGTGAACACTACAACATCCATCCTGAGTATAAGAAACACAAAGAAAACCACAGAAGTCCCCTGACAGACCGGGTTTTAGAAGGACTGGGTACAAGAAGTGTTTCTCAGTGCTGGTGTAAGTATTTCACATACTGTATGATAATGGACCTATAGGGGGAGGGATGTAGTAGCTGGCCCCTTTAAGGGGCGTACGTTGGGAGGGTTATGTGACCCTATTACCCAATGAGAATCGAGCGTGGGGATGTTGGTTCAGAGCACTGGCTTTTGTAGCCACTGTCCAAAGATGTGCAGGTTAGGTGGATCGGCTGTGCTAAAATGAGTGTCCAAAAGGTTGGGTGGGGTTACTGGGTTAGGGGATAGGGTGGAGGTGGGGGCTTAGGTAGGGTGCTCTTTCCAAGGGCCTGTGCAGCCTCGATGGGCGGAATGGCCTCCTTCTGCACTGTACATTCATAATTCTAGATCCTGGAGCTCATAATGACAACATCATGAAAGACTGTGTAAAGACCCTTTGTAAATAACAATAACAGTGGTTAGTACTGCTGCCTCAGAGCGCCAGGGTCTCATGTTCAATTCCGGCCTCGGGTGACTGTGCGGAGTCTGCACATCCTCCCTGTGTGTGCGAGGGTTTCCTCCGGGTGCTCCGGTTTCCTCCCACAGTCCAAAGACGTGCAGGTTAGGTGGATTGCCCGTGATAAATTGCCCCTTAGTGTCCAAAGATTTCAGGTTAGGGTTATGTTATGGGGTTGTGGGGGAATGGGCCTAAGAGGGGAGCTTTCTCGGAGGGTTGGTGCAGAATCGATGGGCCGAATGGCCTCCTTCTGCACTGTAGGAATTCTATTTCATCGACAGAGGAGTGAAGGGTGACAGGCAGGGCAGTGGAGGTAAGGCCACAATCTGATCAGCAGGATCTGATTGACAGAGCCAGCTTTTGTTGCTTCTGTTTCCTGGGGAACTGAACCAAAACTGGAAATACTGTGGCTGCAAGAGCAGGTCGGAGGCTGGGAACTCGGTGGAGAATAATTACCTCCTGAAATCCAGTATCACATTGAGGAAAGAATGAGTTCCTATCTAACCAATGTGAACACCTTTTCATACTCGGCTAGACTGGAGCACAATTTCAGCATTCCAAGCCTGTTCACCATCCACTTGCAGCTCCAACAACACTCACTCAGGTCACCACCATCCAGGACAAAGCAGCCCCGCTTGATTGCTCCCCTTCCACAAACATTTGCTCCCTCCACCACCGACGCACAGTGGCAGCCGTGTGTACCATCTACAAGATGCACTGCAGCAACTCACCAAGGTTCCTCAGACAGCACCTTCCAATCCCACGACCCACTACCATCTAGAAGGACAAGAGCAGCAGATACCTGGGAACCCCACCACCTGGAGGTTCCCCTCCAAGTCACTCACCACCCCGACTGGGAAATATATCCCCGTTCCTTCACTGTCACTGGGGCAACATCCTGGAACTCCCTCCCTAACAGCACAGTGGGTGTACCTACACTACATGGTCGGCAGCAGTTCACGGTAGCTCACCACCACCTTCTCACGGGCAATTAGAGATAGTCAATAAATACTGGGCTATCCAGCAACTCCCACATCGTATGAAAGAATTTTAAAAAACTCTTTTGATAAACTGTTACTGGACTGAAATGCTGAAAGTAAAGGAAAATTTGAAAAGACACACTGACAATTTTAGACGAGTTCAAAGATAATACGTAGGCAAAGGGTACTAATGGGTTTTCTGAAGAAGTTAATGGTGCATTAAAAACCACTCGGAGCAGCGGTTTTCAGGTAGTGAGCCAGGATTATTATAGGTCCCAAGTTGCCTAAAAGGTTAACTAGCGATAAATGCCTCTTGACAACAATTCCAGTCCAATCCCCCATCGAAAGCAAATAAAATCACCAGAGTTTGCAAAGGTCAAGCTTGAAAGACCTGCTCTCCCTCTAAACAGCCAAGCCACTGAGCGAAACCAATCACACCTTCAACCTTGCCCTTCCCCACAGACAGCCGGGGTAGAATGGACGTGAAGCTGGAATTGGAGTTGCCAATTCTCATTGGCTATTCTTGGAGCTTTCATCAGATGAGCTCCACCCAGCCGACTCACCCACTTCCATGATTGGCTCCCAATACACCTATCATCAGACTGCCTCACTGCCCCAGAGCCAATCAGAAAGCAAGCAGGCCAAATGGGTGAATTTTGATTCAGTTACTTTTACCTAACTTCAATATCTGTATAACTAATAAAACAAAGTGTTCACATTTTTCTTTAATAAAAGCTGCTCCTTCTCATGGCCCAGTTTGTTTCTGCACTGCCCCCTGGCAGTGCTCCTGCTGGCTTGGCAGTGCCACATGCGCACCTCGGCAGTGCCAGCTGGGCACTGCGTCTCGGGGGACGGGTGGGGGAAGGGGCAATCAGCAATATCCCTGGTCGCCCAGGGACCACCGATGGGCAGTAGACCCCGCCCGGGCTGCCGTTCCATATTGTGCAGACGTGTACAGCACGACGCAAGGCAGCAAGGCCGGTTGACCCCAGGTGAGCTTGCCCAAGGAGGTTTCACATCATAGAATTTACAGTGCAGAAGGAGGCCATTCGGCCCATCGGGTCTGCACCGGCTCTTGGAAAAAGCACCCTACCCAAGGTCAACACCTCCACCCTATCCCCATAACCCAGTAACCCCACCCAAAACTAAGGGCAATTTTGGACACTAAGGGCAATTTATCATGGCCAATCCACCTAACCTGCACATCTTTGGACTGTGGGAGGAAACCGGAGCACCCGGAGGAAACCCATGCACACACGGGGAGAACGTGCAGACTCCGCACAGACAGTGACCCAAGCCGGGAATCGAACCTGGGACCCTGGAGCTGTGAAGCAATTGTGTTATCCACAATGCTACCGTGCTGCCCAGTTTGTTTTTGCACTGCCCCCCTGGCAGTGCTCCTGCTGGGTTGGCAGTGCCACATGCGCACCTCGGCAGTGCCAGCTGGGCAGTGCCAGCGTCTCAGGGGAAGGGTGGGGGAGGGGGGAGGGACCTGTTTCGTCACGACCCTTTGTGCAGGATTCTCATACCGATGCCTCGTGGGGGACAGCGTAGAGAGAGCTTCACTCTATCTAGCCCCGTGCTGTACCTGTCCTGGGAGTGTTTGATGGGGACAGTGTAGAGGGAGCTTCACTCTGTATCTAACCCCGTGCTGTACCTGTCCTGGGAGTGTTTGATGGGGACAGTGTAGAGGGAGCTTTACTCTGTATCTAATCCCGTGCTGTACCTGTCCTGGGAGTGTTTGATGGGGACAGTGCAGAGGGAGTTTTACTCTGTATCTAACCCCGTGCTGTACCTGTCCTGGGAGTGTTTGATGGGGACAGTGTAGACGGAGCTTTACTCTGTATCTAACCCCATGCTGTACCTGTCCCTGGGTGTGTTTGATGGGGACAGTGTAGAGGGAGCTATACTCTGTATCTAACCCCGTGCTGAACCTGTCCTGGGAGTGTTTGATGGGGACAGTGTAGAGGGAGTTTTACTCTGTATCTAACCCTGTGCTGTACCTGTCCTGGGAGTGCTGATGGGAACAGTGTAGAGGGAGCTTTACTCTGTATCTAACCCCGTGCTGTACCTGTCCTGGGAGTGTTTGATAGGGACAGTGTAGAGGGAGCTTTACTCTGTATCTAACCCCGTGCTGTACCTGTCCTGGGAGTGTTTGATGGGGACAGTGTAGAGGGAGCTTTACTCTGTATTTAACCCCGTGCTGTACCTGTCCTGGAAGTGCTGATGGGGACAGTGTAGAGGGAGCTTTACTCTGTATCTAACCCCGTGCTGTACCTGTCCTGGGAGTGTTTGATGGGGACAGCATAGAGGAAACTTTACTTTGTATCTAACCCCGTGCTGTACCTGTCCTGGGAGTGTTTGATGGGGGCAATGTAGAGGGAACTTTACTCTGTATCTAACCCCGCGCTTACCTGTCCTGGGAGTGTTTGATGGGGACAGTGTAGAGGGAGCTTTACTCTGTATCTAACCCCGTGCTGTACCTGTCCTGGGAGTGTTTGATGGGGACAGTGTAGTGGGAGCTTTACTGTGTATCTAACCCCGTGCTGTACCTGTCCTGGGAGTGTTTGATGGGGACAGAGTAGGGGGAGCTTTACTCTGTACCTAACCCCGTGCTGTACCTGTCCTGGGAGTGTTTGATGGGGCAGTGTAGAGGGAGCTTTACTCTGTATCTAACCCCGTGCTGTACCTGTCCTGGGAGTATTTGATGGGGACAGGTTAGAGGGAGCTTTACTCTGTATCTAACCCCGTGCTGTACCTGTCCTGGGAGTGTTTGACGGGGGCAGTGTAGAGGGAGCTTTACTCTGTATCTAACCCCGTGCTGTACCTGTCCTGGGAGTGTTTATCGGGGACAGTGTAGAGGGAGCTTTACTGTGTATCTAACCCCGTGCTGTACCTGTCCTGGGAGTGTTTGATGGGGACAGTGTAGAGGGAGCTTTACTCTGTATCTAACCCCGTGCTGTACCTGTCCTGGGAGTGTTTGATGAGGACAGTGTAGAGGGAGCTTTACTGTGTATCTAACCCCGTGCTGTACCTGTCCTGGGAGTGTTTGATGGGGACAGTGTAGAGGGAGCTTTACTCTGTATCTAACCCCGTGCTGTACCTGTCCTGGGAGTGTTTGATGGGGGCAATGTAGAGGGAGCTTCACTCTGTATCCACCTCATATCTTATCTCTAATAAATTGCTCAGAACCTCCCACAGAATATCATAAAGATGGCTGTGGGTATCAGTAGAGTGTTACTCGGTCTGCTTTCAGCTGATTAAAATCTACTTTCAACAAGAACGAGCATTACCTCACCCTCAAGAGGTTCAACATCTAGGAACTACCTCCCTAACAGCGCAGTGGATGTACCTACACCTCAGCGACTACAGCGGTTCAAGAAGGGAGCTCGCCACCACCTTCTCAATGGTAATTATAAATGGGCAATGATTGTTGCCCGAGCCAGTGATGCTCCATATCCTATTAACGTATTTAAGAAAACACATCTGTTTAACTTTTACAGTCTTCCTTCTATATATTGCTCATTTCTGTCGAATGTTTCCAAAACACCCCTCTTTGAAACTCCTTACCCTGCAAAAATGTAACTTTTGCACTGATCAACCTACAAGCCCATAGATACATGGCTAAGAGAGCTAAGAAAACCTTCAAGTTCACCTTTCGTGGGAGGGAGTCCACCCTCACAACTTGATCACCACCTTCTCTGGGAAACACCAAGTCCTATATGTCCCATACGGAACTACATTGTCTGTTATGGGCCAGGGTTTACAAACTCCAAAGTATATTATGGAGCTCACCTGACCTACAACCTTTATGTTGAATTTGGCTAGGATGAACACAAGAGCCTTCATCTCAGGTGTGATTCATCAGACTTCCCAGACACTTTCATCAAAACAGGAACATAGTTAGCATATTATACACATATATATGAACACAGCAAGAATTTTGATCAATTACAAACATAAAGACATCACACAGCTACAGTACTCTATGTATAACACTTAATGAATGTCCCCTTAACTGTTCCAATTCAATAACGAAATCCAATAAACAAAAAAACACCTATTCAAGGCCGTGGCCAAGCACACTGTATTCTCACTTGAATGGGGCTGGTCCTTTCCCTGAGATTCTGATCCAGTCTCTGTTTAGCACAGGGCTAAATCGCTGGCTTTTAAAGCAGACCAAGGCAGGCCAGCAGCACGGTTCAATTCCCGTACCAGCCTCCCCGAACAGGCGCCGGAATGTGGCGACTAGGGGCTTTTCACAGTAACTTCATTTGAAGCCTACTCGTGACAATAAGCGATTTTCATTTCATTTCAACCAGCAGTTCAAACTCCTTCTGGAAGCAAACTATATATTTTAAGTTACCAAGGCAGGTAGCCACAACCAATGCTTTTCATGGAATTGTTTTTTAAAATGAAAATAGAGAAAAACAGGCAAAAATGAAACTGAAACTAAACACCTCACAGCCACAGCCCAGCTCCACCCACAAAATGACATCACTGAAGCCATGTGATAAGCCAAAAACCTTTCTTAACGGGACACTCACATGGCAATATCCAGCTGTGTGGTAAGCCTGACTGTCCTTGATCTGGCACCTCAGACCTCCCCCACCCCCCCTCCCCACACCCCAGCCCCATTCAGAGGTTCTATTGTCAATGTATGCTGGCTTTCCAGGGCCAGAACCACTTCCAGTTCCGCAATGGGAACTCACACTGTATGTTCTAGCTCTCCACTGTTTCGCCTAATTTTCCGAGTTCCGGAGGTCTTGTGGCGGAGTGGGTAGCAAGCCGGCCTCTGGACCAGAAGCTCTGGGTCCATGTCCCACCCTCGGACTGTTTTGGCCAAGGAAGAGGTGTTCATAACGCACCCTCACGGTTGAATATCAACCTGCAACACCCCCCCACCTCACCAAACAGGTCAATGTCAGGTGGTAAGAGTGGGAGAGACTCCTAGTCAGCCAATGACGTCAGTCCTATAAGCCTCTGGCGACAGGCCCACAAACTTGCTGTGGGAACAGATGGAAGTCCTACCTCATGCACCAATCGATGCGGGAAGAGAAACATCAATGGATCTCATCACTTGTAAATCACCTTGAATATTTAGCCTTCCTTTCTCTTTATCATAGATTATCATAGTGTAGCGCACAAAGACTCCGAGAGACGAATAGAGTGAAGTCGATGAGGCTTTATTAAGCGTGTCTGTTCCCCCGCAGCTCGATAGTAGAATGGCCTGCGGGGGAGGACTCCGGCTTCTTATACTCCGCCTTCAGGGCGGAGCTAGGGGTCAACGGCCAACCAGGACCTGGGATCTGTCAGCCAATGACATTAGGGCTTCCAGTCCCACATGACCCCTAATACATACTACCACACATAGCATTTACAGTGCACAAGGAGGCCATTCGGCCCATCGAGTCTGCACCGGCTCTTGGAAAGAGCACCCTACCCAAGGTCAACACTTCCACCCTATCCCCATAACCCAGTAACCCCACCCAACACTAAGGGCAATTTTGGACACTAAGGGCAATTTATCGTGGCCAATCCACCTAACCTGCACATCTTTGGACTGTGGGAGGAAACCGGAGCACCCGGAGGAAACCCACGCACACACGGGGAGGACGTGCAGACTCCGCACAGACAGTGACCCAAGCTGGAATCGAACCTGGGACCCTGGAGCTGTGAAGCAATTGTGCTAACCACAATGCTACCGTGCTACCGTCTCTGTCCATAAAACTGCAAACCTCCAGGCCCCTTCAGCTTTGTCCAATGTCTTAGTACTGACTTTCAGCCTTTGCATAAATATCACACTGTCTCTCATCCTCCAGCTCCTGGAATCTGCTAAAGAGATTTGGCATGTCTGCACCGACTCTCACAAACTTCTACAGATGTGCGATAGAGAGCATCCTATCCGGCTGCATCACAGCCTGGTATGGCAACTGCTCGGTCCAAGATCACGAGAAACTGCAGTGTGGTGTACTCAGCTCAACGCATCACATAAGCTTGCCACCCTCCCATTGATCCTGTCTACACCTCCCACTGCCTCAGGAAGGCAGACAGCATTATCAGAGACCCCCCCCCCCCCACCCAGGCATTGCCTTCTTCCAGACCCTTCCATCAGGCAGAAGATACAGAAGTTTGAAGACCCGCACATCCAGACATAGGAACAGCTTCTTCCCCACAGCTACTAGACTCCTCAACGACTCCCCCTCAGACTGATCTGTTTCCTGTAAGAACACTATTCACGGCGCCCTATGCTGCTCTTGCTCATGTATTTGCTTTGTTTGGCCCCTTGTTCCTCACTGTAACCAATCACTGTTTGTCGATGTACCATTTGTCAATGTTCTGTTGATTATTTTTTTGTCTACGATGTATGTACTGTGTACGTTCCCTCGGCCGCAGAAAAATACTTTTCACTGTACTTCAGTGCATGTGACAATAAATCAAATCAAATCAAAATCAAAAATCTTCATAACTGTCAAACACACGGGTGTGTGAGAAACAGAGCACCTTCATCACCTTCCTCTAATTTCTCAGATTCTGCAAGTTTATAATCAGTCGCGGTTCACCTCGGTGTACGCACCCTGACAGTTTGATTGACAGTTTGTTTGAATGGTGAATTACCGTCTTCTGGCATCTTTAACCAGACCTCCCTGCTCTTTCGCACCGTCCCTCTTGTAGTATACTAAACCCCAGGATTATTTCTCATGGTTTTATCAAAGGCGCGCTGAATTTTCTCAGAGGTTTCTGCCTCGATTAATTCCGTCCTCTCTGCCTGTAGGGTACAAAAGGTGGAACCAATTGTCGTCTCTTCGAAGGCTGGGGAACGATCACACATCGCAGGAGAGTTTCCCCCATAGACCAAACGATACTGACTATCGGCCGCAATCGTCGGGGTGATTTCCTTCACAAAGCCCATTACTGAATGGACGTTCCGCTGCAGTGTTCATCACTGCAATGATCAGATTCCCACAGATCCCGAAATTTGCCATTGGTAAATTCCTCCCCCCATCCCAGTGTCAGTTGGGCATTCAGCCGGTTCCCCAGGTCCAGTCCCTATCCATTTTTCTACAATCACTCCTGTCTTTACTGTGTATTACTGCAGACAGACTGAACCTTGTTGCAACGATTATGAATCTATAAATGGGAGGTTATCCAATTTGGAACAAAACAGGAAGGCAGGTTATTATCTGAGTGGCTATAGATTGAGAGAGGAATGTGCAACGAGACCTGGGTGTCCTCATACACCAGTCGCTGCAGGTGCAGCTGGTGGTATGCTGGTCTTCACAGCGAGAGGATTCGAATACAGGAGCAGGGATGTCTTGCTGCAATTATACAGGGTCTTGTTGAGACCACACCTTGAATATTGTGAGCAGTTTCGGTCTCCTTATCTGAGTGAAGGATGTTCTTGCTCTCGTGGGAGTGCAGCGAATGTTCACCAGGCTGATTCCTGGGATGGCGGGACTGTCGTATGAGGAGGGATTGAGTTGGTAATTCGCTGGAGTTCAGACGAATGAGGGGGAATCTCATAGAAACCCATAAAATTCTAACAGGACTGGACAGGGTAGATGCAGGAAGGATGTTCCCGATGGTGGGTGGGTGTCCAGAACCAGGGGCGGGATTCTCCGAACCCCGCCGGGTCGGAGAATCGCCGGGGGCTGGCGTGAATCCCGCCCCCGCCGGTTGCCAAATTCTCCGGCACCGGACATTCGGCCGGGGGTGGGAGGGGAATCGCGCCGCGCCGGTTGGCGGGCCCCCCCCCCCCCGGCGATTCTCCAGCCCGTGATGGACCGAAGTCCCGCTGCTGGAATGCCTGTCCCGCCGGCGAGAATCAAACCACCTCTCTTACCGGCGGGACAAGGCGGCGCGGGCAGGCTCCGGGTTCCTGGGGGGGGCGCGGGGCGATCTGGCCCCGGCTGGGTGCCCCCACGGTGGCCTGGCCCGCGATCGGGGCCCACCGATCCGCGGGCGGGCCTGTACTGTGGGGGCACTCTTTTCCTGCCGCCTACGCCATGGTCTCCACTATGGCGGAGGCGGAAGAGACCCCCTCCACTGCGCATGTGCGGGGATGACGTGAGCGGCCGCTGACGCTCCCGCGCATGCGGCGCCCGGCAAAGTCATTTCCGCGCCAGCTGGCGGGGCGGAAATCTGTCTGGCGCGGGCCTAGACCCTCAAGGTTAGGGCTCGGCCCCTCAAGATGCGGAGAATTCCGCACCTCTGGGGCGGCGCGATGCCGGACTGATTTGCGACGTTTTTGGCGCCGGTCGGCGGACATCGCGCCGATTGCGGAGAATCCCGCCCCTGGGGTCACAGTCTGAGGATATGAGGTAAATTATTGGGGACAGAGATGAGGAGAGGTTTCGTCTCCCAGAGTGTGGTCGGTCTGTGGAATTCGTTACTACAGGTAGTAATTGAGGCCAAAACATTGTACGTTTTCAAGAAGCAGTCAGATATAGCACTTAGGCTGAAGGGGATCACAGGATATGGAGGGAAGGCGGGATTCGGCAATTTTTTTTGCCACGTTCTACGTCCAATTTCATTTGTGCCTTTTTCATGCATGGCTTGCTCAGCAGCAAGGGTATCTCACCCGATACAACATCTGTGTTGAGAAAGTGGCTGTCCCCAGCTCTCCTCCACCGAATCACCACTCTATCCAGTAACTTTTAAAATGTTGTCATCCCCATACCTGAAACAAGCAGGACTTTCAGATTCCTACGCCTTACATCGGTCTTTACGACTTAATGAATTCAAATAATATTTCAACCAATCTGCTCCACATTCTGTGGATGTGCAATTACTGTCGAACACGGTAAATGAATCAATGAAAAGCAGACTCATTGCCAGACCAAAGATCCCTGTGACCAGTACACCTCCCTCTGCCTGATCAATATTGTCACCATCTCCTTCTGAACCTCCTGTGTCAAGCTTTGACAAAGAGTCGTCGGACTCGAAACGTTAGCTCTGTTTCTCTCCCTACAGATGCTGCCAGACCTGCTGAGATTTTCCAGCATTTTCACTTTTGCTCCATGTCATGCATCGCCTCGAAAATCCCGTTGTTCCATTTTCGGGGAGTTCACAGAATCACATTTGAAAGACTTGTTAAAACTCTTTGTGCATTCCTGGGGTTTAATCTTCTGTTGCTACCACTCCACTCTGGTCATGTGCAAAATCTGCCAATAAAGGTCTCCGTCCTCGGCTCTATTGTTTGTGATTCCTCTGTTGTATTGACGTTTCCCACCCCCCCCCCCCCCACGTCTGAACAGTCTCCAAATGCCTTGAGCAATGAATCCTCCATATTGCGCGGCACCATCGGATATCCCATGTGTGCCGCAAAAGCCGCTCCAATTGACTGATTTCCCAGGAATATCCACAACCCCCAGGGACCCGATCCAAAAGTGCGTCTTTGGTAAAGTCCAACAATTTATGAGCAAACACTGAATGTGAAATTTCCAAATACAATTTTTGTAATCTTTTACACAGTCTGTTACATTCCGCAATATATTCTTCTGTGGAATGACTGTCAGTCCTTCTAGTTGTCAAGGCTCACGGCATGTTTGCATTTAATAGATCACGTTTCTTGTAAATTTGTCCCTACATGTTAAGAATATCCAAACCTTCCTCAGTGTCTAACTAGTCCCGAGCTCCAGAATACTGTTCCTGATCCTGCTTTTGTTGACAATGCCATGGCCATTCCTCGTTTTGCCTTCGGTAACAACATAACGGGGGTCCACATTGCCACTTCATTTTCCCATTGATTTATATGGCTCAGATGTGGAGAAATCGATGGTAAATCAAATCCTGACACTTTTAGTTTCAGCCACTCTTCTGAACATTAATTCCAATTCCACTCTTCAGTCTGGAAGAAGGTCTTAAGTTTCCAATCTTCACCTTCACACAACCATTCTCTGCCGCCATGGCGCACAGAACAAGGCACAGCTCCCTGTCTCAGTAATCTCCTCCAGCCCCACAACTCCCTGAGATCATCATCATAGAGTTTGCAGTGCAGAAGGAGGCCACTCGGCCCATCGGGTCCGCACCGGCCCCTGGAAAGAGCACCCTACACCTTCACCCCATCCCCGCAACCCAGTAACTCAACCGAACCCTAACCGTTTTTGGACACTTACTTCTGTCGTGGGCAAAATCTTGGAAAGGTTTATAAGAGATAGGATGTACAATCATCTGGAAAGGAATAATTTGATTAGAGATAGTCAACACGGTTTTGTGAAGGGTAGGTCATGCCTCACAAACCTTATTGAGTTCTTTGAGAAGGTGACCAAACAGGTGGATGAGGTTAAAGCAGTTGATGTGGTGTATATGGATTTCAGTAAAGCGTTTGAGAAGGTTCCCCACAGTAGGCTACTGCAGAAAATACGGAGGCATGGGATTCAGGGTGATTTAGCAGTTTGGATCAGAAATTGGCTAGTTGGAAGAAGACAAAGGGTGGTGGTTGATGGGAAATGTTCAGACTGGAGTCCCGTTACTAGTGGTGTACCACAAGGATCTGTTTTGGGGCCACTGCTGTTTGTCATTTTTATAAATGACCTGGAGGAGGGCGTAGAAGGATGGGTGAGTAAATTTGCAGATGACACTAAAGCCGGTGGAGTTGTGGACAGTGCGGAAGGATGTTACAAGTTACAGAGGGACATAGATAAGCTGCAGCGCTGGGCTGAGAAGTGGCAAATGGAGTTTAATGCAAAAAAGTGTGAGGTGATTCATTTTGGAAGGAATTCCCGTACCAGCCTCCCCGAACAGGCGGCGGAATGTGGCGACTAGGGGCTTTTCGCAGTAACTTCATTTGAAGCCTACGTGTTACAATAAGCGATTTTCATTTCATTTTCATTCATTTCATTTCATTTCATTTTCATTTCATTTTCATTTCATTTTCATTTCATTCATTTCAATAACAGGAAGACTGAGTACTGGGCTAATGGTAAGATTCTTGGCAGTATGGATGAGCAGAGAGATCTCGGTGTCCATGTACATAGATCCCTGAAAGTTGCCACCCAGGTTGAGAGGGTTGTTAAGAAGGCGTACGGTGTGTTAGCTTTTATTGGTAGAGGGATTGAGTTTCGGAGCCATGAGGTCATGTTGCAGCTGTACAAAACTCTGGTGCGGCCGCATTTGGAGTATTGCGTGCAATTCTGGTCGCCGCATTATAGGAAGGATGTGGAAGCATTGGAAAGGGTGCAGAGGAGATTTACCAGAATGTTGCCTGGTATGGAGGGAAGATCTTATGAGGGAAGGCTGAGGGACTTGAGGCTGTTTTCGTTAGAGAGAAGAAGGTTAAGAGGTGACTTAATTGAAGCATACAAGATGATCAGAGGATTGGATAGGGTGGACAGTGAGAGCCTTTTTCCTCGGATGGTGATGTCTAGCACGAGGGGACATAGCTTTAAATTGAGGGGAGATAGATAAACGACAGATGTCAGAGGTAGGTTCTTTACTCAGAGAGTAGTAAGGGTGTGGAATGCCCTGCCTGCAACAGTAGTGGACTCGCCAACACGAAGGGCATTTAAATGGTCATTGGATAGACATATGGATGATAAGGGAATAGTGTAGATGGGCTTTAGAGTGGTTTCACAGGTCGGCGCAACATCGAGGGCCGAAGGGCCTGTACTGCGCTGTAATGTTCTATGTTCTATGTTCTAAGGGCAATTTAGCACGGCCAATCCGCCTAACCTGCATATCTTTGGACTGTGGGAGGAAACCGGAGCACCTGGAGAAAACCCACACGGACACGGGGAGAACGTGCAGACTCCGCACAGACAGTGACCCAAGCCGGAATCGAACCCGGGACCCTGGAGCTGTGAAGCAACAGTGCTAACCACTGTGCTACCGTGCTGCCTCATATCGACACATCTCGAATTCTGATCGCTCCACCATTAAGGGCCTTGCCTTCAGCTGCCTGGAAGGTTCGCTGTGAAGCTACCTCCCTGAGCCTCGCCACGTTTGTCTCCCTTTAAAACCATCCTTAAAACCTACCTTCTCAACCAAACGTTTGGCCACCAATAACGTGTCCTCCCATGGCTCTGCAGCAATGTGTTTCAGATAATTGCTCCTGTAAAGTGCCGCCCTGCGAAGGAACCACACACTTGTTGTTCTATATATAAACATAAACCAGCCAGGCTCTTCAGCAAGTCTGTGACTCACTGCTGGTGCATATTGGCTGCATTTCGTGGTTTACCTGTTTTCTGTAAGATTGAGAGTTGGTCAGAGCCTTTGCAAGCTGTAATTACAGTTAATGTGCTGGCAAGGACATGGGAAGTAAGTTGTAATTACGTTCTGGCAGAGTGCTCTGTAGCTACAGTTTCAGAGGGAGTTGCAAGGACTGAGTAATGGAGTGAGGCACACAAGAGTCAGGCTGGAAAGTGTCCATTTCTTCATTCTCGGGGCAAGCCTGTTGATTGGATTTATCGGCCCGATGCGACTTGGCAGCAGTTTGACGGTAACACTCAGCCACTTCCGAGGGCGGTGATCAATTCAGTGCAACCTCACACAATGCACCTGCCACGATATGCAGACATGCAGATAATGATATACAGACAGGCAGCTAATGAACACAGAGAACAGGACATGACCAATGAGCAGGCAGGACACTCAGGGGTGGTATCTCACTATAAAAGGCACGAGGCACTCACACTCCGCCTCTTTCCACTGATGAACATCTACAGAGTGAGTCAGGTTGTATGTACAGTATCACACCTCCAGCACGTGGCTAAGAGCTAGTCTGGTTCAGTCAGACAGAGTAACCACACTTAGGTTAGCAGAGAGTCGAACTCATAGAGAACTGTGCTAACTGTGCTACTGGTTCAATAAATCAGATTGAATGAACTTCAAGATCTGGAGTATCTTTTGGTTAAAGCTGCATCCAGTTGCAGCCTGTGTTATCCCAGAGTACATAACACATCAGCACCAACTGCTAAAACAGACTGACATCCGACTTGGCCGAGGGGCAGCACACTTCACAACTGTTTATACTTCATGCTCAGGCTGTGGTACTGGCTGCATCAGCATGTACTGCCCATTGGGTGCTCTGAGATACAGACGAACCAACACGGTTGCGATTGGTACAACGCAGTTTTATTCTGTTAACCTATTTATACAACAAACTTGGCACTGAGCATGTTGTGACTGTGTGAGTGTCTAGCTTTGAGGTCCTTGCCCTGTGCCGTCTCCTAATGGACTGCCCAGGAAATGTTGTGTTTCTTGTTTTGTACTGTGTACGCTCTTGTCTGTGATTGGCTGTCGTGTTATGTGTGCTAATTGGTCCGTTGCTCTGTCTATCATTACGTATGTGTTTATGTGCTGTGACATTCTCTTGACTATCATGACAACTACATCACACACTGCTGCCCAGAATGCAACAGGAATCAACCAGCACACATTCTGCAGAACAAAACTGATCATCTCTGCACAGGATTCAAACAAAGAGGTTCAGAGTAAACACAGACCACAGCGAGAGGGGACAATCTCCAACTTCTCTTGTTGTTCATTCCTGGTCCGATTGCAACTCTACACTGTCCCCATCAAACACTCCCAGGACAGGTACAGCACGGGGTTAGATACAGAGTAAAGCTCCCTCTACACTGTCCCCATCAAACACTCCCAGGACAGGTACAGCACGGGGTTAGATACAGAGTAAAGCTCCCTCTACACTGCCCCCATCAAACAGTCCCAGGACAGGTATAGCACGGGGTTAGATACAGAGTAAAGCTCCCTCTACACTGTCCCCTTCAAACACTCCCAGGACAGGTACAGCACGGTATTAGATACAGAGTAAAGCTCCCTCTACACTGTCCCCGTCAAACACTCCCAGGACAGGTACAGCACGGGGTTAGATACAGAGTAAAGCTTCCTCTACACTGTCTCCATCAAACACTCCCAGGGCAGGTACAGCACGGGGTTAGATACAGAGTAAAGCTCCCTCTACACTGTCTCCATCAAACACTCCCAGGACAGGTACAGCACGGGGTTAGATACAGAGTAAAGCTCCCTCTACACTGTCCCCGTCAAACACTCCCAGGACAGGTACAGCACGGGGTTAGATACAGAGTAAAGCTTCCTCTACACTGTCTCCATCAAACACTCCCAGGGCAGGTACAGCACGGGGTTAGATACAGAGTAAAGCTCCCTCTACACTGTCTCCATCAAACACTCCCAGGACAGGTACAGCACGGGGTTAGATACAGAGTAAAGCTCCCTCTACACTGTCCCCGTCAAACACTCCCAGGACAGGTACAGCACGGGGTTAGATACAGAGTAAAGCTTCCTCTACACTGTCTCCATCAAACACTCCCAGGGCAGGTACAGCACGGGGTTAGATACAGAGTAAAGCTCCCTCTACACTGTCTCCATCAAACACTCCCAGGACAGGTACAGCACGGGGTTAGATACAGAGTAAAGCTCCCTCTACACTGTCCCCATCAAACACTCCGAGGACAGGTACAGCACGGGGTTAGATATAGAGTAAAGCTCCCTCTACACAGTCCCCATCAAACACTCCCAGGACAGGTACAGTGAGGTACCCTCAATAATGATGCTTAGAGATTAAACTGTAAAGAAGGCTTTATTAGGCTAATAACTATGCTACAGATTTGGACGAGAGCTGACTGCTACACAGACCATGAGGCAGGCCTTTATGTATGGCTCCCAGATGGGCGGAGCCAGAGGCGGAGTCCCCAGGGTTCCAAGCCCGGTCTTAAAGGGGACATCACCTTACATGATGATAAGGCAGTAACCGTTCATCACATTCACCCCCTGTTTAAAAAGGAGTCCGGCGGGGGTGAAGTGCCATCATAGGTCCATCCGTCTCAGCGGCCGGATCGTCCTCCTCGATCTCCTCAATTCGAGCGGTGGTGCGGCGGGCACGGACGTCCCGGTTGAGGGCACATCCGGGAGCACAACGGTCGGAGCTTCGGTCCGGGTCGGGGCAGAGGAACTAGGCAGGGCCGGGGGTAGCGGAGCCGGCGCCGGCGGGGTGTGTAAAGGGGGGGGCGCAAGGGTGGGCGCACGGTAGGAGCTCACCAACGGGTGGTAGGGCCGGAAGGGGGTGTGTTGTAGGGGGCGACGGGTCCTGCAGGGGAGCGGCGCGGGAAGGGGCGTCTGTGGTGGAGGATCCAGCGGGCGCCAGATCCCGGAGGGAAACCGTATCTTGCCTGCCGTCGGAGTACTCCACGTAGGCGTAACTGGGGTTGGCGTGGAGCAGTCGGACCTTTTCAACTAGGGAGTCCGTTTTATGGCTCCTCGCGTGCCTCCGGAGAAGAACAGGTCCCGGAGCCGTCAGCCAAGGTGGAAGCGAGACCCCGGAGGTAGACTTCCTGGGGAAGAGAAACAATCGCTCATTAGGGGTCTCATTTGTGGCCGTGCAGAGGAGTGACCTAATGGAGTGTAGGGCATCGGGTAGGACCTCCTGCCAGCGGGTGGTTGGGAGATTTCTCGACCGCAGGGCCAGAAGGACCCTCAATAATGATGCTTAGAGATTAAACTGTAAAGAAGGCTTTATTAGGCTAATAACTATGCTACAGATTTGGACGAGAGCTGACTGTTACACAGACCATGAGGCAGGCCTTTATGTATGGCTCCCAGATGGGCGGAGCCAGAGGCGGAGTCCCCAGGGTCCCAAGCCTGGTCTTAAAGGGGACATCACCTGACATGATGATAAGGCAGTAACCGTTCATCGCATACAGCATGGGGTTAGATACAGAGTAAAGCTCCCTCTACACTGTCCCCAGCAAACACTCCCAGGACAGGTACAGCACAGGGTTAGATACAGAGTAAAGCTCCCTCTACACTGTCCCCATCAAACACTCCCAGGACAGGTACAGCACAGGGTTAGATACAGAGTAAAGCTCCCTCAACACTGTCCCCATCAAACACTCCCAGGACAGATACAGCACGGGGTTAGACACAGAGGAAAGCTCCCTCTACACTGTCCCCATCAAACACTCCGAGGGCAGGTACAGCACGGGGTTAGATACAGAGTCAAGCTCCCTCTACACTCTCCCCATCAAACAATCCCAGGACAGGTTCAGCACGGGGTTAGATACAGAGTAAAGCTCCCTCTACACTGTCCCCATCAAACACTCCCAGGACAGCTACAGCACAGGGTTAGATACAGAGTAAAGCCCCCTCTACACTGTGCCCATCAAACACTCCCAGGACAGGTACAGCACGGGTTAGATACAGAGTAAAGCTCCCTCTCCACTGACCCCATCAAACACTCCCAGGACAGGTACAGCACAGTGTTAGATACAGAGTAAAGCTCCCTCTACACTTTCCCCATCAAACACTCACAGGACAGGTACAGCACGGGGTTAGAAATAGAGTAAAGCTCGCTCTACGCTGTCCACATCAAACACTCCCAGGACAGGTACAGCACGGGGTTAGATACAGAGTAAAGCTCCCTCTACACTGTGCCCATCAAACACTCCCAGGACAGGTACAGCACGGGGTTAGATACAGAGTAAAGCTCCCTCTACGCTGTCCTCATCAAACACTCCCAGGACAGGTACAGCACGGGGTTAGATACAGAGTAAAGCTCCCTCTACACTGCCCCCATCAAACATTCCCAGGACAGGTACAGCACGGGGTTAGATACAGAGTAAAGCTCCCTCTACACTGTCCCCATCAAACACTCCCAGGACAGGTACAGCACAGGGTTAGATACAGAGTAAAGCTCCCTCTACACTGTCCCCATCCAACACTCCCAGGACAGGTACAGCACGGGGTTAGATACAGAGTAAAGCACCCTCTGCACTGTCCCCATCAAACACTCCCAGGACAGGTACAGCACGGGGTTAGATACAGAATAAAGCTCCCTCTACACTGTCCCCATCAAACACTCCCAGGACAGGTACAGCACGGGGTTAGGTACAGAGTAAAGCTCCCTCTACACTGTTCCCATCAAACACTCCCAGGACAGGTACAGCACGGGGTTAGATACAGAGTAAAGCTCCCTCTCCACTGTTCCCATCAAACACTCCCAGGACAGGTACAGCACAGGGTTAGATACAGAGTAAAGCCCCCTCTACACTGTCCCCATCAAACACTCCCAGGACAGGTACAGCACGGGGTTAGATACAGAATAAAGCTCCCTCTACACTGTCCCCATCAAACACTCCCAGGACAGGTACAGCACGGGGTTAGATATAGAGTCAAGCTCCCTCTACACTGTCCCCATCAAACACACCCAGGACAGGTACAGCACGGGGTTAGATACAGAGTAAAGCTCCCTCTACATTGTCCCCATCAAACACTCCCAGGACAGGTACAGCACGGGGTTAGATATAGAGTAAAGCTCCCTCTACACTGTCCCCATCAAACACTCCCAGGACAGGTACAGCACGGGGTCAGATACAGAGTAAAGCTCCCTCTACACTGTCCTCATCAAACACTCCCAGGACAGGTACAGCACGGGGTTAGATACAGAGTAAAGCTCCCTCTACACTGTCCCCATCAAACACTCCCAGGACAGGTACAGCACGGGGTTAGATACAGAGTAAAGCTCCCTCTACACTGTCCCCATCAAACACTCCCAGGACAGGTACAGCACGGGGTTAGATACAGAGTAAAGCTCCCTCTACACTGTCCACACCAAACACTCCCAGGACAGGTACAGCACAGGATTAGATACAGAGTAAAGCTCTCTCTACACTGTCCCCATCAAACACTCCCAGTACAGGTACAGCACGGGGTTAGATGCAGAGTAAAGCTCCCTCTACACTGTCCCCATCAAACACTCCCAGGACAGGTACAGCACGGGGTTAGATACAGAGTAAAGTTCCCTCTACACTGTCCTCATCAAACACTCCCAGGACAGGTACAGTACGGGGTTAGATACAGAGTAAAGCTACCGCTACACTGTCCCCATCAAACACTCCTAGGACAGGTACAGCACGGGGTTAGATACAGAGTAAAGCTCCCTCTACACTGTCCACACCAAACACTCCCAGGACAGGTACAGCACGGGGTTAGACACAGAGTAAAGCTCCCTCTACACTCTCCCCATCAAACAATCCCAGGACAGGTACAGCACGGGGTTAGATACAGAGTAAAGCTCCCTCTACACTGTCCCCATCAAACACTCCCAGGACAGCTACAGCACAGGGTTAGATACAGAGTAAAGCCCCCTCTACACTGTGCCCATCAAACACTCCCAGGACAGGTACAGCACGGGGTTAGATACAGAGTAAAGCTCCCTCTCCACTGACCCCATCAAACACTCCCAGGACAGGTACAGCACAGTGTTAGATACAGAGTAAAGCTCCCTCTACACTTTCCCCATCAAACACTCACAGGACAGGTACAGCACGGGATTAGAAATAGAGTAAAGCTCGCTCTACGCTGTCCACATCAAACACTCCCAGGACAGGTACAGCACGGGGTTAGATACAGAGTAAAGCTCCCTCTACACTGTGCCCATCAAACACTCCCAGGACAGGTACAGCACGGGGTTAGATACAGAGTAAAGCTCCCTCTACGCTGTCCTCATCAAACACTCCCAGGACAGGTACAGCACGGGGTTAGATACAGAGTAAAGCTCCCTCTACACTGCCCCCATCAAACATTCCCAGGACAGGTACAGCACGGGGTTAGATACAGAGTAAAGCTCCCTCTACACTGTCCCCATCAAACACTCCCAGGACAGGTACAGCACGGGGTTAGATACAGAGTAAAGCTCCCTCTACATTGTCCCCATCAAACACTCCCAGGACAGGTACAGCACGGGGTTAGATACAGAGTAAAGCTCCCTCTACACTGTCCCCATCCAACACTCCCAGGACAGGTACAGCACGGGGTTAGATACAGAGTAAAGCACCCTCTGCACTGTCCCCATCAAACACTCCCAGGACAGGTTACAGCACGGGGTTAGATACAGAATAAAGCTCCCTCTACACTGTCCCCATCAAACACTCCCAGGACAGGTACAGCACGGGGTTAGGTACAGAGTAAAGCTCCCTCTACACTGTTCCCATCAAACACTCCCAGGACAGGTACAGCACGGGGTTAGATACAGAGTAAAGCTCCCTCTACACTGTTCCCATCAAACACTCCCAGGACAGGTACAGCACAGGGTTAGATACAGAGTAAAGCCCCCTCTACACTGTCCCCATCAAACACTCCCAGGACAGGTACAGCACGGGGTTAGATACAGAATAAAGCTCCCTCTACACTGTCCCCATCAAACACTCCCAGGACAGGTACAGCACGGGGTTAGATATAGAGTCAAGCTCCCTCTACACTGTCCCCATCAAACACACCCAGGACAGGTACAGCACGGGGTTAGATACAGAGTAAAGCTCCCTCTACATTGTCCCCATCAAACACTCCCAGGACAGGTACAGCACGGGGTTAGATACAGAATAAAGCTCCCTCTACACTGTCCCCATCAAACACTCCCAGGACAGGTACAGCACGGGGTTAGATACAGAATAAAGCTCCCTCTACACTGTCCCCATCAAACACTCCCAGGACAGGTACAGCACGGGGTTAGGTACAGAGTAAAGCTCCCTCTACACTGTTCCCATCAAACACTCCCAGGACAGGTACAGCACGGGGTTAGATACAGAGTAAAGCTCCCTCTACACTGTTCCCATCAAACACTCCCAGGACAGGTACAGCACAGGGTTAGATACAGAGTAAAGCCCCCTCTACACTGTCCCCATCAAACACTCCCAGGACAGGTACAGCACGGGGTTAGATACAGAATAAAGCTCCCTCTACACTGTCCCCATCAAACACTCCCAGGACAGGTACAGCACGGGGTTAGATATAGAGTCAAGCTCCCTCTACACTGTCCCCATCAAACACACCCAGGACAGGTACAGCACGGGGTTAGATACAGAGTAAAGCTCCCTCTACATTGTCCCCATCAAACACTCCCAGGACAGGTACAGCACGGGGTTAGATATAGAGTAAAGCTCCCTCTACACTGTCCCCATCAAACACTCCCAGGACAGGTACAGCACGGGGTCAGATACAGAGTAAAGCTCCCTCTACACTGTCCCCATCAAACACTCCCAGGACAGGTACAGCACGGGGTTAGATACAGAGTAAAGCTCCCTCTACACTGTCCTCATCAAACACTCCCAGGACAGGTACAGCACGGGGTTAGATACAGAGTAAAGCTCCCTCTACACTGTCCCCATCAAACACTC
This sequence comes from Scyliorhinus torazame, assembly GCF_047496885.1. Classification (NCBI taxonomy): domain Eukaryota; kingdom Metazoa; phylum Chordata; class Chondrichthyes; order Carcharhiniformes; family Scyliorhinidae; genus Scyliorhinus; species Scyliorhinus torazame. The sequence goes on along the minus strand of NC_092708.1, from coordinate 396,964,201 downwards.
CCAGGACAGGTACAGCACGGGGTTAGATACAGAGTAAAGCTCCCTCTACACTGTCCCCATCAAACACTCCCAGGACAGGTACAGCACGGGGTTAGATACAGAGTAAAGCTCCCTCTACACTGTCCACACCAAACACTCCCAGGACAGGTACAGCACAGGATTAGATACAGAGTAAAGCTCTCTCTACACTGTCCCCATCAAACACTCCCAGTACAGGTACAGCACGGGGTTAGATGCAGAGTAAAGCTCCCTCTACACTGTCCCCATCAAACACTCCCAGGACAGGTACAGCACGGGGTTAGATACAGAGTAAAGTTCCCTCTACACTGTCCTCATCAAACACTCCCAGGACAGGTACAGTACGGGGTTAGATACAGAGTAAAGCTACCGCTACACTGTCCCCATCAAACACTCCTAGGACAGGTACAGCACGGGGTTAGATACAGAGTAAAGCTCCCTCTACACTGTCCACACCAAACACTCCCAGGACAGGTACAGCACGGGGTTAGACACAGAGTAAAGCTCCCTCTACACTCTCCCCATCAAACAATCCCAGGACAGGTACAGCACGGGGTTAGATACAGAGTAAAGCTCCCTCTACACTGTCCCCATCAAACACTCCCAGGACAGCTACAGCACAGGGTTAGATACAGAGTAAAGCCCCCTCTACACTGTGCCCATCAAACACTCCCAGGACAGGTACAGCACGGGGTTAGATACAGAGTAAAGCTCCCTCTCCACTGACCCCATCAAACACTCCCAGGACAGGTACAGCACAGTGTTAGATACAGAGTAAAGCTCCCTCTACACTTTCCCCATCAAACACTCACAGGACAGGTACAGCACGGGATTAGAAATAGAGTAAAGCTCGCTCTACGCTGTCCACATCAAACACTCCCAGGACAGGTACAGCACGGGGTTAGATACAGAGTAAAGCTCCCTCTACACTGTGCCCATCAAACACTCCCAGGACAGGTACAGCACGGGGTTAGATACAGAGTAAAGCTCCCTCTACGCTGTCCTCATCAAACACTCCCAGGACAGGTACAGCACGGGGTTAGATACAGAGTAAAGCTCCCTCTACACTGCCCCCATCAAACATTCCCAGGACAGGTACAGCACGGGGTTAGATACAGAGTAAAGCTCCCTCTACACTGTCCCCATCAAACACTCCCAGGACAGGTACAGCACGGGGTTAGATACAGAGTAAAGCTCCCTCTACATTGTCCCCATCAAACACTCCCAGGACAGGTACAGCACGGGGTTAGATACAGAGTAAAGCTCCCTCTACACTGTCCCCATCCAACACTCCCAGGACAGGTACAGCACGGGGTTAGATACAGAGTAAAGCACCCTCTGCACTGTCCCCATCAAACACTCCCAGGACAGGTTACAGCACGGGGTTAGATACAGAATAAAGCTCCCTCTACACTGTCCCCATCAAACACTCCCAGGACAGGTACAGCACGGGGTTAGGTACAGAGTAAAGCTCCCTCTACACTGTTCCCATCAAACACTCCCAGGACAGGTACAGCACGGGGTTAGATACAGAGTAAAGCTCCCTCTACACTGTTCCCATCAAACACTCCCAGGACAGGTACAGCACAGGGTTAGATACAGAGTAAAGCCCCCTCTACACTGTCCCCATCAAACACTCCCAGGACAGGTACAGCACGGGGTTAGATACAGAATAAAGCTCCCTCTACACTGTCCCCATCAAACACTCCCAGGACAGGTACAGCACGGGGTTAGATATAGAGTCAAGCTCCCTCTACACTGTCCCCATCAAACACACCCAGGACAGGTACAGCACGGGGTTAGATACAGAGTAAAGCTCCCTCTACATTGTCCCCATCAAACACTCCCAGGACAGGTACAGCACGGGGTTAGATATAGAGTAAAGCTCCCTCTACACTGTCCCCATCAAACACTCCCAGGACAGGTACAGCACGGGGTCAGATACAGAGTAAAGCTCCCTCTACACTGTCCCCATCAAACACTCCCAGGACAGGTACAGCACGGGGTTAGATACAGAGTAAAGCTCCCTCTACACTGTCCTCATCAAACACTCCCAGGACAGGTACAGCACGGGGTTAGATACAGAGTAAAGCTCCCTCTACACTGTCCCCATCAAACACTCCCAGGACAGGTACAGCACGGGGTTAGATACAGAGTAAAGCTCCCTCTACACTGTCCCCATCAAACACTCCCAGGACAGGTACAGCACGGGGTTAGATACAGAGTAAAGCTCCCTCTACACTGTCCACACCAAACACTCCCAGGACAGGTACAGCACAGGATTAGATACAGAGTAAAGCTCTCTCTACACTGTCCCCATCAAACACTCCCAGTACAGGTACAGCGCGGGGTTAGATGCAGAGTAAAGCTCCCTCTACACTGTCCCCATCAAACACTCCCAGGACAGGTACAGCACGGGGTTAGATACAGAGTAAAGCTCCCTCTACACTGTCCCCATCAAACACTCCCAGGACAGGTACAGCACGGGGTTCGATATAGAGTAAAGCTCCCTCTACACTGTCCCCATCAAACACTCCCAGGACAGGTACAGCACGGGGTTAGATACAGAGTAAAGCTCCCTCTACACTGTCCTCATCAAACACTCCCAGGACAGGTACAGTACGGGGTTAGATACAGAGTAAAGCTACCGCTACACTGTCCCCATCAAACACTCCTAGGACAGGTACAGCACGGGGTTAGATACAGAGTAAAGCTCCCTCTACACTGTCCACACCAAACACTCCCAGGACAGGTACAGCACGGGGTTAGACACAGAGTAAAGCTCCCTCTACACTGTCCCCATCAAACACTCCCAGGACAGGGACAGCACGGAGTTAGATACAGAGTAAAGCTCCCTCGACACTGACCCCATCAAACACTCACAGGACAGGTACAGCATGGGGTTAGATACAGAGTAAAGCTCCCTCTACACTGTCCCCATCAAACACTCCCAGGACAGGTACAGCACGGGGTTAGATACAGAGTAAAGCTCCCTCTACACTGTCCCCATCAAACACTCCCAGGACAGGTACAGCACGGGGTTAGATATAGAGTAAAGCTCCCTCTACACTGTCCCCATCAAACACTCCCAGGACAGGTACAGCACGGGGTTAGATACAGAGTAAAGCTCCCTCTACACTGTCCTCATCAAACACTCCCAGGACAGGTACAGTACGGGGTTAGATACAGAGTAAAGCTCCCTCTACACTGTCCCCATCAAACACTCCTAGGACAGGTACAGCACGGGGTTAGATACAGAGTAAAGCTCCCTCTACACTGTCCCCATCAAACACTCCCAGGACAGGTACAGCACGGGGTTAGATACAGAGTAAAGCTCCCTCTACACTGTCCCCATCAAACACTCCCAGGACAGGTACAGCACGGGGTTAGATACAGAGTAAAGCTCCCTCTACACTGTCCCCATCAAACACTCCCAGGACAGGTACAGCACGGGGTTAGATACAGAGTAAAGCTCCCTCTACACTGTCCTCATCAAACACTCCCAGGACAGGTACAGTACGGGGTTAGATACAGAGTAAAGCTCCCTCTACACTGCCCCCATCAAACACTCTCAGGACAGGTACAGCACGGGGTTAGATACACAGTAAAGCTGCCTCTACACTGTCCCCATCAAACACTCCTAGGACAGGTACAGCACGGGGTTAGATACAGAGTAAAGCTCCCTCTACACTGTCCCCATCAAACACTCCCAGGACAGGTACAGCACGGGGTTAGATACAGAGTAAAGCTCCCTCCACACTGTCCTCATCAAACACTCCCAGGACAGGTACAGTACGGGGTTAGATACAGAGTAAAGCTCCCTCTACACTGCCCCCATCAAACACTCTCAGGACAGGTACAGCACGGGGTTAGATACACAGTAAAGCTCCCTCTACACTGTCCCCATCAAACACTCCTAGGACAGGTACAGCACGGGGTTAGATACAGAGTAAAGCTCCCTCTACACTGTCCCCATCAAACACTCCCAGGACAGGTACAGCACGGGGTTAGATACAGAGTAAAGCTCCCTCTACACTGTCCCCATCAAACACTCCCAGGACAGGTACAGCACGGGGTTAGATACAGAGTAAAGCTCCCTCTACACTGTCCTCATCAAACACTCCCAGGACAGGTACAGTACGGGGTTAGATACAGAGTAAAGCTCCCTCTACACTGCCCCCATCAAACACTCTCAGGACAGGTACAGCACGGGGTTAGATACACAGTAAAGCTCCCTCTACACTGTCCCCATCAAACACTCCTAGGACAGGTACAGCACGGGGTTAGATACAGAGTAAAGCTCCCTCTACACTGTCCCCATCAAACACTCCCAGGACAGGTACAGCACGGGGTTAGATACAGAGTAAAACGGACATTGTTTTGGGCTGTTGTTTAAGTTTATATGAATGATGAAGCTGACTGCATTGTTTATAATTGATTCTTATCACCACCGCCTGACCTTCATTGGATCACACACTAGATCGAGTGGATAGATAGCTATGTGCTCTGAAGAAATAGGCACATCTGGACCAACTGCAGGAGACTCAGCCCGTTTCAAATCGCTCTTCAACCAATTTACCGGGGGCATTTAGCGAGGCGCTGGAGCAGGGGGAGCTGACGGAGGCGATGACACAGACAATGATTCCGCTAATTCTAAAGAATGGGAAGGACCCACTAGAATGTAGGTTGTACAGGCCCAGTCCTACAGGCCCATATCACTGTTGAATACGGATGTGAAAGTGCTGGCTATGTTAGTGGCGGGTCGGATGGAAAGATGTGTACTGGGGGTGTTTGTGGAGGACCAAACGGGCTTCGTAAAGGGCAGGCAACTCTTGAGTAAAACAAGGCGATTACTGAATGTGATCATGACCCTGTCGAGGGGACGGGTACCGGAGGTAGTGGTGTCTATTGACGCAGAGAAGGCCTTTGGCTAATGTGGGGTTGCGGTGCCTGTTCGAGGTCCTGGGAAGGTTTGAGTTTGGGCCGAAGTTTATGGCATGGGTGTGTCTGCTGTATGTGGCACCGGTGGTGAGTGTACGGACCAGTGAGGTGAGCTCATGGAGTTTCGGGTTGCATTGGGAAATGAGGCAGGGTGCCCGCTGTCGCCGCTACTATTCGCACTAGCGATAGAGCCCCTGGCAATGGCCCTTCGGGGGCCTAGGGGGTCAGCAGAGTGGCAGGGGGATATATATGGGTGGCTGGGGAGCAGGAGGGCAGCGCAATTGGTGAGGATCTAGTGTCATGTGAGTGTCCCTTTAAGAAATGTTTTGTCTTATCACATGGCCTCAGTGATGTCATCGTGGGGACGGAGCTGGGCTGTGGCTTTGAGTTTTACTTATGCTTTCACATTTGACTGCTGTGAACTCAGACAGAGAAAATAAGTGTTTTGGCCTGTCTCTCTAAAGAGTTGTTCCAATGAAAAAAACATTGATTATAGCTACCTGCTTTAGTAACTTAAAAAATATAGTATGCTTTCCGGAAGGGTTTAAACCTGTGGGGGTGATGGGGTCAGAAAAAGCCAATCTTATTCAAGTGAGAATACAGAGGGCTGGGCCACGCCCTTGAAAAAGGGTTTTTGGTTTATGGGATTTTGTTTTTGAATTGGAACAGTTCAGAGGGAATTCGTTAAGGGTTATTGTTATGGGCGAGGCGTTTTCAGAACCCCAAAATGTATCATGGAGTTCAACCAACCTCTCCCTTTAATGGATTTGTTGCTTTTCCCACCACACGGCTTGTTCCCTAGGTGTGGGATTACAATTGGACACGTGGGTTTTTAAACACAAAACACTGTTTATTCCATGAACTCAACTTAACACCTTAAATAAACATTGGATCTTTTAACACCCCTTACTTCAAAGATAACTCAGAAAATATTGCAACAGTAAATAATTCCTTAAAATGTTCCTTCAAACTTCCAAGAGACTTAACACCTTTAAACAAAATCACATCAGGTTAAAGGCTTTACAATTATGAGTTTAAATCACCCAAATGATCCAGAGATGGTCTTTTATGGCAGAGATCCAGCTCACTGCAAAATCTCAGACACACACACAGCTCTTTCCCTCCAAACTGCAAAACTAAACTGCAAAATGGCTGACCTGACCTCAGCTCCACCCACTCTCTGACATCGCTGTTTTCTTAAAGGTACATTGCTTAAACATACATGTCTTAAAGGTACTCTTACATGACACCTCCCCGCAAGAAAAATAAACCATCAACTTCAAGATGGTTTCATTTTTCACTTTTGCACCATCCACGAAGAAATGTACACCGTGAATATACCTTTTCGTTTAAAAAAAAACAACACACGCAAACAGGTATAATAATATAGTCCATTTTTCTTTGTTCTTCTTCCTCCAACCGAAAACCTTCTCGATTGACAGTCTCTTTGAACAAAGTCTCTGCACGATCCATCCATTCCTCTACTCCTCGGCATTTCTCTTCAGAATCAGATAATTTAGTTCAATCTGACCACAGAGCCCCTTGCAATTCTCCAATACAGGAACATTGGTGATCACAGCTTTCAGGCCGTCAAATGCCTGTTGAAAGACCGCTGTCCATTGAAATTTTTTACGTTTCTTCATCAAGTCCATCAGTGGAGTAATCACGCCACAAAACCTTTGCTCAGCTGTTCGATCAAATCCACCCAGGCTAAAAAATTGCATTATTTCCCTTCATCTTGAGGATAACGGAAACTCTGCAAGGAAAGTGATTCGGGCTTCTCCAAATTCACTTTCGGCTAGGTTTATCAACAAACCCGCCTCCTGAAGTCGATCGAAGAACTCCATATGATGTTTTAAATGTTCATTCCATGTCTGGAAGTTGGAAATAAAAGCGGATTGTCCCACTTTCTCAATGCAATCCTTCAATGGTGGGACAGGATAAGAGTCCGTTCTTGTCACTGTATTCACCATTTGATAGTCCACACACAACCGTTGGGTACTGTCTGGTTTAGGTACCATCACTATGGGTGAGCTCCATTGGCTGCAACCCACTTCAATTATGCCATTCTTCAGCATACTCTCAATTACTCTGTTAACCTGTGCCAATTTTAAAGGATTAAGTCTATATGGATGCTGTTTGATAGGAACAGCATTTCCCACATCTACATCATGTATAGCCATTTTAGTACTTCCCAATTTATCTCTACAAACTTGCCCATGTGATATCAATAACTCTTTCAGGTCAGTTTGTTTTCCTCTGGAAGGTAACTTAACAATACATCCCAATTTTTAAGAACATCCTAATTTTCCAATTTAATTTGAGGTATGTCAAATTCACAGTCATCTGGATTTGGTTCATCACATTGAGTTAGAATCATTAAAACCTCCGTTTTCTCTCCTTCCCTTTCAAAGTACCTTTTAAGCATATTCACATGACACACTCGGTGAGTCTTCCTTCTATCTGGTGTTTTTACCACATAATTCACCTCACTTAATTTCATTTCAATCTGATAGGGTCCACAAAACCGAGCTTTTAAAGGCTCCCCTACCACTGGTAACACCACTAAAACTTTATCGCCACTGGCAAAACTACGAACTTTGGATTTCTTGTCCGCTACCCGTTTCATCACATTTTGTGCAACTTTCAAATGTTGTCTAGCCAATCAATTCACCTGCTCTATTTAATCATTCCTTAAAATTTGACACGTAATCCAATAGTGTAATTTCCAATTTCTCACCCACCAATTTTTCCTTAATCAATTTAAGTGGTCCTCTTACCTCATGACCAAAAATTAGTTCAAAATGACTAAATTTGGTAGACTCATTAGGTGCATCCCTAATTGCAAACAATCCGAATGGGATTCCTTTATCCCAATCCTCTGGATAATCTTGACAACACGCCGTCAACATTGTCTTTAATGTCTGATGCCACCTTTCTAACGCTCCCTGCGATTCTGGATGGTACGCAGTTGATTTAAATTGTTTTATTCCGAAGCTATCCATAACTTCTTTGAATTACTTTGAAGTAAAATTCGTTCCTTGATCCGATTGAATTTCTGTGGGTAGTCCATATCTGGTAAAGAATTTAAGTAACTCCTCCACAATCCTTTTAGCTGTAATATTACGTACTGGAATGGCCTCTGGAAACCTAGTCGACACATACATTACAGTCAAAAGAGATTGATTCCCACTTGTTGTTTTAGGAAGCGGTCCTACACAATCGATTAGGACCCTTGTAAAAGGTTCCTCAAATGCTGGAATGGATATTAAGGGCGCTGGTTTTATCACTGCTTGAGGTTTCCCTATCACTTGACATGTGTGACATGATTGACAAAATTTAATTACATCTTTATGTCGTCCTGGCCAGTAAAAATGTTTCTGGATTTTAGCTTGAGTTTTCCTTATTCCCAAATGACCTCCCACTGGTACTTCATGTGCAACTCGCAACACCTCCTTTCTATACCCTACCGGCAATACTACTTGATGAATCTCTGCCCACTTTTCATCCGCCTGCATATGTACAGGTCTCCATTTTCTCATCAAGATATCATTTTTACGGTAATAACACTCTGGTATACGCTCAGATTCCTCTTCCATATATGCTTTCTGATATATCCGTTTTATTTCTACATCTTGCTGTTGTAACTCTGCCAATTTTCCTGAACTAAAAATATCCGCCTCATCCTCTTGTTCTTTTTCAACCATCTGATCAAAAATCGTTTCTGATAATTGCACTTCAACTTCATCTTCACTCTTTGATTTCTCATCTTGTCTTAACCTGTGACTTTGCTACCTTGTTACTACACAATCCGGAAAAATCCTAGGATATTCGTCCTTCAACACTTCAGTTGTCTGATTTTCCATTGGCTTATCAACCACAGCAGGCATCACTCCCACCTGCGATCCAGCTATATCATTACCCAAGATAAACTGTATCCCTGGACAAGATATTTTATCTATTACTCCTACTAGCACTTCACCACTCTTCACTGGACTTTCCAACCTTACCTTATATAATGGAACGCTACTCCTCTCACCCTGAATTCCACATATCACCACCTTTTCTGGCAACATTCCTCATCTCTTACCATTAAAGATTGACTAGCCCCTGTATCTCTTAAAATTGTGGCTTCTTTACCTGCTCCTCCTGATACACATGAGTAAACTTTACCCACACAAGTAAATTCTTTAGACATCTGGCACCTTCTTAACAATTACTTCTTGAACAGGCTGAACAATCGTTTGCACCTCCTCCGCTTCCCTTGGGCTTTCCTTTACCACTCTAACAAACCCCACTGTCTGATCCTGTTTTACCACATCAGCCTTCCCAGTGCTTTTCTTCAACCACCAACACTGTGACTTTACATGGCCTAGTTTATTACAGTGAAAACATCTGAAACTTTTCATTTCTTTTCCAGCCTCCTGGATTTCTTTTTTAATCTGAGGTACACTCTCTTTATTGTCTCCCATCAGATCACCTTTACCTTTACCCCTTGAGTATTTCTCATGTCCCCAGTTTCTATCACTCACCGGCTGAAACTGATGTCGGAAACCAATCTTTAATTTATGAATTAATTCATAATCATCTGCCATTTCCGCTGCTAATCTCGCAGTTTTAACCCCTCTGTTCTTCCACATGAGTTCTCACTACATCAGGAATTGAATTTTTAAACTCCTCCAAAAGTATAATTTCTCTGAGAGCTTCATACGTTTGGTCTATTTTCAAAGCCCTTATCCACCTATCAAAATTACTCTGTTTGAGCCTTTCAAACTTCATGTATGTTTGACTAAATTCTTTCCTTTGTCTGTAAGCTTCAGACACTAGCTCGTATGCACTTAAGATGGATTTCTTCACCTCCTCATACGTCTCAGATACCTCCTCCGGTAGTGACGCAAACACTTCACTAACTCTACCTACCAGCTTTGTTTGAATCAGTAACACCCACATGTCCTGTGGCCATTTCATTTGTTTAGCTACCTTCTCAAATGAAATGAAAAAGGTGTCTACCTCCTTCTCGTCAAACCTTGGCAATGCTTGGACATATTTAAATAGATACCCACCAAGCCTTCGACTATGACGCTCTTTCTCACTATCCTCATCACTATCATCCAACTGTACGTTTCCCTTTACGTCTGCCAATTTTAACTGATTGTCATGTTTCATGGCCATTTTCTGAAGTTCAAACTCCCTCTCTTTATCCTTTTTCCCTGATCTGTATCTCCCTTTCTTTTTCTTTTTGTTCTGCTAGGGCAATTCTTTCTTTTCTCCTTTCTTCTCTCTCCTTTTTTCTCTCTCTCTCTTTCTCTTTCTTTTTCCTCCCTCTCTCTTTCTCTTTCTTTTTCCTCTCTCTCACTCTCGTATTCCAGCCGCTTTAATTCTTTCTCATGTTCCATTTGTTTAATTTGCAACTGAATTTTTGCCATTTCCAATGAGTCAAACTCTATCTCAGGCAACTTTAAATGCTTAACCATAATTACCTCATCTTTTCGCATTTTGTCAGGTAATGTTAACTGCAATGTTCTTGCCAAATCTAACAGTCTGCTTTTCGTTTCTGTCCGTAAAGTACTACGTGTGACATTCTCCACCCCCAAAAACTTCTGAGCCTCTGAAAGAGCCATTGTTCACAACACTCTCCCCACTTAAACTAAAATACCACACCGGAAAAGCAACAATCCTTCACTGTCTTTAAGTTCACAAAAGCCAATCCAATAGATAGACTTTTATCCCGGTCGAGCCCCCAATTGTTATGGGAGAGGTGTTTTCAGAACCCCAAAATGTATCATGGAGTTCAATCAACCTCTCCCTTTAATGGATTTGTTGCTTTTCCCAGCACATGGCTTTTTCCCTAGGTGTGATATTATAATTATAGACACGTGGGTTTTTAAACACAAAACACTGTTTATTCCATGAACTCAACTTAACATCTTAAATAAACATTGGATCTTTTAACACCCCTTACTTCAAAGATAACTCAGAAAATATTGCAACAGTAAATAATTCCTTAAAATGTTCCTTCAAACTTCCAAGAGACTTAACACCTTTAAACAAAATCACATCAGGTTAAAGGCTTTACAATTATGAGTTTCAATCACCAAAATGATCCAGAGATGGTCTTTTATGGCAGAGATCCAGCTCACTGCAAAAACACAGACACACACACACACACACACAGCTCTTTCCCTCCAAACTGCAAAACTAAACTGCAAAACTAAACTGCAAAACGGCTGACCTGACCTCAGGTCCACCCACTCTCTGACATCACTGTTTTCTTAAAGGTACATTGCTTAAACATCCTACATCGATTACTATAGTTGTGTGGGGTATTTATGTTTGTAATTGCTAAAAATTCTTGCTGTGTGTTGATATAAATGTTAACTAAGTTCTTAGAATAAAGCTTATTTTGATTAAAGTGTCTGGGAAGACTGTTGAATCACACCTGAAGGGAAGGCTCTTCTGCGCATCCTTGCCAAATTCAACATGAAAAATTCTCGGTCAGGTGAACTCAATAATACACTTTGGACTTTCTAAAACCCTGGCCCATAACACAAGGCGAAATGGGAGGAGGAGTTTGCGGGGGAAGGGAGGGGGAGAGATAGGATGGGTAATATGGAGTCAGGCACTGCATAGGGTGAATTCCACCTCCTTTTAAGACCATAAGACCATAAGACATAGGAGCAGAATTAGGCCACTCGGCCCATTGAGTCCACTCCGCCATTCAATCATGGCTGTTATTTTCTGATCCCCATTCTCCTGCCTTCTCCCCATAACCTTGTGTGTGAGGATGAGTTTGATTCAGTTTAAGGTGGTGCACAGGGTGCATATGACTCGGGTGAGGATGAGTGGGTTCTTCCAGGGGATGACAGACGAGTGTGAGAAGGGTGGGCGGGGACATATGTTCCAGGGCTGCGAGAAGTTGGGAGGGGGTGTTTGGGATGTTATCAAAGATTGTGGGGGTAGAGGCCGGGCCGGACCCTATGGTGGTGACTTGTGGGGTGTCGGAAAAGCCGGAGCTGATGTAGAGGAGAAGGAAGGCCGACATTGTGGCCTTCGCCTCTCTGGTTGCCCGGCGAAGGGTTCTTCCTGGAGTGGCGTCGACAACGCCACCAGGGGTGGCGGCCTGGCTGGGGGACCTGTACCTGTACCACTTTCTCCAACCGGAGAAGATTAAGTTCGAATCGAGGGGATCAGCAGAGGGCTTTGAGGCAACGGTGGGGCTTGTTCATGACCATGTTCGAGGAATTGATCATCGCGGGTGGGGGGGGGGGGGGGCGGTGAAAAGGGGGGAAAACTTGTACAGACTGATTATTTATGTTTTTCAATATGTTTGGAATAAAATACATTTTTAACAAAAACAACTTTGATTTTGTAATTCTCCATTCGGCTGACCCCCCCCCCCCCCCCCCCCATACTACTTAGTTTAAAGCCGCAGCTACAGCACTAGCTATGAAGAACATGTCGTATGAGGAATGGTTGAGGACTCTGGGTCTGTACTCGTTGGAGTTTAGAAGGACGAGGGGGAATCTTATTGAAACTTACAGGATACTGCGAGGCCTGGATAGAGTGGACGTGGAGAGGATGTTTCCACTTGTAGGAGAAACTAGAACCAGAGGACACAATCTCAGACTAAAGGGCCGATCCTTTAAAACAGAGATGAGGAGGAATTTCTTCAGCCAGAGGGGGGGAAATCTGTGGAACTCTTTGCCGCAGAAGGCTGTGGAGGCCAAATCACCGAGTGTCTTCAAGACAGAGATAGATAGGGTCTTGATCAATAAGGGGATCAGGGAATATGGGGGGAAGGCAGGAGAATGGGGATGAGAAAAATATCAGCCATGATTGAGCAGACTCGATGGGCTGAATGGCCTAATTCTGCTCCTATATCTTATGGTTTTATACTCCAGCCCCCTTGAAATAAAAGCTAGTGTTCCACTTTCTTTCCCTATTACCTTCCACACCTGTGTGTTAGCTTTCTGGGTTTCAGGAACAAGGACCCCCAGGTCCCTTTGCGCTACAGCTTTCTGCAATCTCTCTCCATTTAAATAGCAATCCGCCTTCTCAATCTTTCTTCCTAAATGAACAATCTAACATTTCCCCACATTGAATTCTATCGTCCAATTTTCTGCCCATTCACTTAACCTGTCAACATCTCTCAGTAAACTACTTACAGCCTGCCTTCCCTCCCTCCTTTGTACCAGCTGCATCTCTAGCCACAGGACACCTTGTTCCTTCCATCAATCAGTCACTATTATGTTGAATAGCAGAGAAGGCTCAAAGGACCAAATGTTCTAACTCCAGCCTCTTATGCTCTTGCGCGAGGTTTCGGAGAGTTCTGGCAATGACGTTCTATTTGCTGTTGTCATGCGAGTGTCTCTTTAAGAAATGTTTTGTCTTATCAAATGGCTTCAGTGATGTCATTGTGTGGGTGGAGCTGGGCTGTGGCTCTGGGTCTTACTTTTGTTTTGGTTTGGGTTGTTGTGTGGCTCTGAGTTTTTTGCATTCGTTTTCACATTTGGGAAGATGGATTAAGCCAGAGAAGGCCCTGTCATGTTTTGTCTCTCTCCGCATGTTAAAAGCCACATCATTCATCCAATGATGTCAGCACTCACTCCCCTCAATAGTGATGATGCCAGCACTCACTCACTCACTCCCCTCAATCTCCCGCAAACACGGGCAGCCAAGAACGAAGGGGGTCCTCAGGAGAAGTGGGGTTCGGGGTGTGAAGAGGTGAGTCACTCCCCATTCTCTCCTGGCCTTCAAAATATTTTGAAATGATACTATCCAATGTCTGAACTTAATATGGAAACTTCCTATGTAAACATGTCACACTGTCATGGCAACCACCCAGCAGATGGTGTTGCACCATCTCTACTGGGTCGGGGAGCCCCGATTATAAAGAGGCAAGCCTATATGGGTGGTTCACATGATTAATGTGGACATGAGAACTTCTGATGGGGGAATCTGACAGATTGCAAGAACATGGATGGGCCTATATAACATGGATGAAAGATGGAGCACAAATACAGGAATATTAGCAGACATTGCTGAAAATACTCAGGCAGGTCAGGCAGCATCTGTGGCGATAGAAGCAGTTAATGCTTTTAGGCAATGACCTTGTCACAATTACTACTTATGGAGATTTAATTGTTCAAAAGCAAGTTCTGAGTCAAGGTGGTGAATGGTGGGTGATAGTGGAGTGGATCAGAGAGTCACAGAGTGGACACTCCCTTTGCTGAGAGGTGAGGGGGAAGGTGTGTTTCATCGTGGCTTCGTGCGAACGGCCATTTTCTTCAAACATTACCTCTGTTTCTCTCTCCACAGATGCTGCCAGACCTGCTGAGGTTTCGGCAATGATGCATCTTGAAAGACTTCATCAGCGAATCACAAGGGATTTATTTACCAGGATCTACAAGAGCAGCAACATGTCTGCATCTAGTTCTGGAATGCCACCTGCCTAAGAGAACTCCTCCCCCTGGTTGATTCCCCACTCTGAGTCCCGATTGGTCACCCAGGTCAGGCGACCCTTACTCTGCTGTGTTGCCCTGAAAGCAACAATCACCACACCAGCATTTTCTGTTTTGATTTCAGCTTTCCAGCATCGGCAGTATGCTTGTACTGTTCCCTCGAAATCCGTTGAGAAAAATAGGGGTGGGAGGGAGTGACAACACAGTGAGCATGGGCATGCCAATGTTCTGGTCTAATGCATCGTGTTGTGTGTCTTTGCTTTTGCAGGTTATGGTTAATGTTATTTTAATAAAGTTGTTTTTTATGTTGGAGGAACTTTGTGTACTTGCTTCAGGCTGGTGTCCCAGCTGATGCGGAGAATGTTCTTCAGAGTGGGGAGGAAGGTACAGAGGCAGAGGCGTCCGGGGACAGGAAGAGATGGATTTATATTGCACTTTGCAGACATTCCAATAAGCTTGCACAGTCACTGAAAATACCTTTGCACAGCCCTCGCCGTGGCAACGTAGGTAAATGCATATCTGGATTCCACGAATGGCAAAAAGCCAAGTGGCCAGTTAGACGTATGGAACCTTACAGCACAGGGACCTCGTGGAACTTCACCCCTGATTGAGCTACTCGGGGAAAACTCTCCAATTAACCCCACTCGGGGGCCCCCACTTTTCCAGTAATGCTGCAAATATTTCCCCTTCAAGTATTTAACCAATTATCTACAAAGTTACTCCTGTACCTGTTTCCACTGCCCTATGGAGCAGCACATTACAGATCAGAAAAACTCACTGCAGAGAAAAAAAGGTCTCATCTCTCTCTTTCGTTTGCCAATTAGACACAACTCCTTGACCCCCCGGCTTTGGAAAGTGTCCCCGACCGACCCGATCGAAGTCTAGCATGAATTTGAACGTTTTCACAAAGTTGGCTCTGCTCCAGGGAGAACAAGTCTTGCCCGTCTCACCACATTGTCACATGAAATAGGAGTCGGCCACTCGGCCCCTCGAGCCTGCTCCACCATTCAGTAAGATCATCGTTGATCTGTTTGTGTTGATCTCCACATTCCCATCTACCCCCTGCTGACCTTTGACCCCCTTGCTCAACAAGACTCTATCTATCTCCACCGTAAAATTATTCAGTGACCCCGCCTCCGCCGTCTTCTGAGACAGAGGGCAGGATCCTCCGTTGGCCGACTCCGAAATCGGGAACGGCGGTTGGGCGGAGAATAGATCGCGACGCCGAAATCGCAGCAGGCACCAGTTTGACGCCAAATCTCGATGATCCGCCTCCTCGAAAACGGCATCGTTGTGACGCAAGCCGCGGGAAGTTGCAACCCCCATTCGCATCTCATTAGTGGGCCCACCTGCGATGCTGCGCCCCCGATGTGCCGAGTTCCTGACGGCGCGGTCCACGTGTGCTCTCAACAGTCGAGAACCTGGTGTGGTGGCTGCTGAGAGAGAGAGAGAGAGGGCGCACCGACAGTGTCCAGCATCGCCGTGCTTCGCGGACAGTTTTGCCGCTGGACCGGGGGGGGGGGGCTTCTGCCTGGGTTGGGGGGAGTAGTTGTGGATGGCCAGGGGGCGGGCTGTGGGGTCGGGGTGGACTAGTACACGACACCATTACCCCATGCAACAGCTCGTGTGGCTGACAACCCGCTTCAAACCTGGGGCCCTGGGTCGTATCAGCACGGTAGCACAGTGGTTAGCACAGTTGCTTCACAGCTCCAGGGTCCCAGGTTCGATTCCGGCTTGGGTCACTGTCTGTGCGGAGTCTGCACGTTCTCCCCGTGTGTGCGTGGGTTTCCTCCGGGTGCTCCGGTTTCCTCCCACAGTCCAAAGATGTGCAGGTTAGGTGGATTGGGCATGCTAAATTACCCTTAGTGACCAAAAAAGATGGTGGGGTTAGGGGGATAGGGTGGAGGTGTGGGGTCAGATAGGGTGCTCTTTCCAAGGGCCCGTGCAGACTCAATGGGCTGAATGGCCTCCGTCTGCACTGTAAATTCTATGATTCTATGATAAGTGACCCCCCCCTTGGCGGTACCCCCCTGCGTGCCCTCGGACCCATCCGCTGTATGGGCGCGCTCCAGCACAACCAATCCCATCTTTTTGGCCACGATCAGTGCCTGTGTTGGGGGGGGTGTAGTTTAAGCTGCTGTTCTACGCGGCACCGGTGCTAGCCCCTCACCTGTAGCGGAATGGGTGCAGGTATGGCACCACTTTTACTGACGTGGAAATCCACGGACCCTCCGTTGGCACCAGCACTTAGACTGAGGAACGGAAAATCCGGGCCAGGCAGTTCCACAGTCACTCACCCCTCGGAGAGAAAAGATTCTCCTCATCTCCGTCCGAATCGGGCGACCCCCTAATTTTAAAACATTGCCCCCTAGTCTGGACTCGCCCACAAGAGGGGAACATCCTTTCTACATCCACCTTGTCAACACGGCTCACCCCTCACTCTCCCAAACTCCAGTGGAAACAATCCCAGTCTGTCCAACCCATTTACATAAGACAACTCGTTCATTCCAGGTATCAATCCAGTAAAACCTCCTCCGAACCGGCTCCAACGCATTTACATCCTTCCTTAAATAAGGAGACCAATTACAGGCAGGTTCGAGACTTTGCCAGGAAGGAGATACAGAGCTTCCCGGTGAACCCGGCTTCCACATTGCTGGCGGAGGTGCTGACGACAGGGGGACTGGAGAAGGGGGTAGAGTTGGCGGTTTACGGGGCTATTTTGGAGGAGGAGAAGGTGCCACTGGAAGGGATCAAGGCAAAGTGGGAGGAAGAGTTGGGAGAGGGTATGGAGGAGGGGTTCTGGTGTGAGGTGCTCCGGAGGGTGAACGCCTCCACCTCGTGTGCGAGGTAGGGGCTGATACAGCTGAAGGTTGTGTACAGAGCAAGGGCGAGGTTGAGCCGGCTCTTTGGGGGGGTAGAAGATGTGTGAGAACGTTGCGGGAGGCCCCGCAAACCGCGTGCATATGTTTTGCTCCTGTCCAAAGCTGGAGGATTACTGGAAGGAGGCGTTTAGGGTAATCTCTAAAGTGGTGCACGTGAAACTGGACCCGGGCCCTCGGGAGGCCATATTCGGGGTGTCGGACCAGCCGGGGTTGGAAACGGGCGCGGAGGCAGATATCATAGCCTTCGCCTCGTTGATCACCCGAAGGCGGATCATGTTGGGATGGAGATCAACCTCTCCACCCTCTGCCCCGGCGTGGCGGGGGGACCTGCTGGAATTCTTGACTCTTGAGAAGGTTAAGTTTGAACTGAGGGGAAGGATGGAGGGGTTCTACAATTCATGGCGTTATTCATTCTGCACTTTTGAGAATTAGATCACATCGAACATCAGTAGGGGGGGGTTGGAGGGTTGGGGGGAGGGGGGCGGTGAGTGTTAATGGTGACTATGGGTGATTCCTGATTCCTCTTTGTCATTTGTTTATGTTAACATGCGGGCAGCTGTTTGGGGTTTGGTGGGAGGATGGGATCGTTGTTATTGATATGGGGATTGACATTACATTCGTTACTGATTAGTGTTTATTGCTGGGTGTAAATTTGGGAGAAAATGTGAAATAGGAGGAGAATAAAAATATGTTTTTAAAAAATGAGAACAAAACTGCTCACAGTATTTGAGATGTGGGGCGCTATTTAACCGACAGATGCCCGATTTTGGGTGCGTTTAGTGGGGCATTTCTCAGAGGCTGCCCAGCACCAAGAATCACTCCGCTATTTAGTGGCATTTTGCTGTTTTCTTTGGCCTTTGGGGTTCCTCACCGTTGACGCCTCACTTGGAGTCATTTCCTGCTCGGGTGCCAGAGGGAGTGCCAGGGTGCCACCCTGCCCTGTCCCTGACCACCCAGGGCTCTCTGAGGGTCTGGGAGACCCCCCACCCCCCAGCTGCCGGTTCGCGCGGCCCACGTTTGCGAAACCAGTACTGAATGCACCCTGCCCAATGGTTCATTTAAATATGTTGGGCAGCACGGTAGCATTGTGGATAGCACAATTGCTTCACAGCTCCAGGGTCCCAGGTTCGATTCCGGCTTGGGTCACTGTCTGTGCGGAGTCTGCACGTTCTCCCCGTGTGTGCGTGGGTTTCCTCCGGGTGCTCCGGTTTCCTCCCACAGTCCAAAGATGTGCAGGTTAGGTGGATTGGCCATGATAAATTGCCCTTAGTGTCCAAAATTGCCCTTAGTGTTGGGTGGGGTTACTGGGTTATGGGGATAGGGGTGGAGGTGTTGACCTTGGGTAGGGTGCTCTTTCCAAGAGCCGGTGCAGACTCGATGGGCCGAATGGCCTCCTTCTGCACTGTAAATTCTATGATTCTATGATTCTATGATCTGGGTCACCCACAGTGAGGGTGAAATCCAGATTGTGACGTCTCACGAGACTCCATTAAATCTCACAAGCTGATTCGAGAGTCACAAATCTCACGCGAGGCCTCTCGCTAGCTTGGACGGCCTTGTCCCGCCACCAAGCCGGGCGCGATGAGGTCGTTAAGTCACGCCCTTGGTCTCACCATTGCCCTGTATAACTGAATCAAAATATCCTCACTTTTATGTTCAATTCCTCTCGTAATAAAGGATACTTGCTGCATCTGAATACTAACTTTTTGCGACTCATGCACTAGAACACCTAGATCCCTCTGCACCTCTGCTTTTTTATTCTTCCTGCTAAAGTGACCAACTTCACATTTCCCACATTATACTCCATCTGCCAGATTTTACTCACTCACTCACTCAACTTACCTATCTTCATCTGCGACCTCCTGATGTCTTCTTCACAACATACATTCCTACTTATCTTTGAGTCATCTGTGAATTTAGCGAGCATGCCTTCATTTCCCTCATCTAGATTATTGCTGTAAACTGTGAGACGCCTGTGGGACCCCACATCCTACCAGTCAGGAAAATAACCATTTCTGCATTCTCTCTGTTGTCTGCTCGCTAGCCAACCTTCTACTCAAGTTAATATGTCAACTCCACCCATGAGATGTTACTTTCTGCAATACCTTTTGACGTGACACCTTATCAAATGCCTTCTGGAAATCTAAGTACAGAACATCCACTCGTTCCCCTTCATCCACAGCACTTGTTACTCCTTCAAAGATTTCCCATGGATTAGTTAAACATGGGGGGGGGTGGTTTCCAGGGCCGTCAGTCAGCGGTGGGAATCATGATGGTGAATTCCCAGGAGGTCAAAGCCAGCCCTGACGCCAGGGCCATCATTCCCCTTTAACAAAACTATGTTGACTCTTCCTAATTACCTTGAGTTTCTCTCATCCCTGGTTTCGTCGGTAAATCGGCTCCGATGGTGCTCTTGACTCACCTTCCTGGAGTGTGGTGACCAGAATTATGCACAATCCTCCAGCCAGGGATTTATGAAGGTTTGGCTCAAATTGTTTATGACGAGATGGTAATGAGTCCTCTTCTTGAGCCGCTGCAGTCCATTGGTGCAGGTACACCCACAGTGCTGTTAGGGAGGGAGTTCCAGGATGTTGCCCCAGCGGCTGTGAAGGAACGGCCGATATATTCCCCAGTCAGGGTGGTGAGTGACTTGGAGGGGAACCTCCAATTGGTGGGGTTCCCAGGTATCTGCTGCTCTTGCCTTTCTCGATGGTAGTGTGTCGTGGGTTTGGAAGGTGCTGTCTGAGGAACCTTGGTGAGTTGCTGCAGTGCATCTTGTACACACGGCTGACACTGTTCGTCGGTGGTGGAGGGTTTGAATGTTTGTGGAAGGGGAACAATCAAGCAGGGCTGCTTTGTCCTGGATGGTGTCGAGCTTCTTGAGTGTTGTCGGAGCTGCGCTCATCCAGGCAAGTGGAGAGTATTCCATCACACTCCCGACTTGGGCCTTGTAGATGGTGGACAGGCTTTGGGGGGGGGGGGGGGGGGGGCGTCAGGAGGTGAGTTACTCACCGCAGAATTCCCAGCCTCTGACCTGCTCTGGTAGCCATAGTATTTATTTGGCTGTTCCAGTTAGGTTTCTGGTCAATGGGAACCCCCAGGATTACAATAGTTTAACTTTCGCTTTGAGTTTTGGGACCGGTTTGAACGGCACAGGATGAAAGAAGTGTCTCTCTGTCTTCATTATAAAAGCTGTTTCCAGACTGCTTGGTAACTTAAAAGAGATAATTGCTTTCTGGGAGGAATTCAAACCTGCTGGGTGAAAAGGGGGACAGAGCATCACTAACAAATCAATAAACAGTTATAGGTCAGTGGAACTCCAAAATCTACTTTGGAGTTTTCTAAACCCTGGCCCATAACGATGTAGAGAAGTTGGGCAGCACGGTAGCACAGTGGGTATCACAGGTTCGATTCCGGCTTGGGTCACTGTCTGTGCGGAGTCTGCACATCCTCCCCGTGTGTGCGTGTGTTTCCTCCGGGTGCTCCGGTTTCCTCCCACAGTCCAAAGATGTGCAGGTTAGGTGGATTGGCCATGATAAATTGCCCTTAGTGTCCAAAAAGGTTGGGTGGACTTAAATGGGGTGCTCTTTCCAAGGGCCGGTGCAGACTCGATGGGCCGAATGGCCTCCATCTGCACTGTAAGTTGTATGATTCTATAAGTGTGAAATGATAGGTTTGATCGGAAGTATGCTGAGAGGTGATTTAAACCCAATTGTGCAATTCCACAGGAACAAAGACGCCCGGGGGTGGGGGGGGGGGGGGGTCTATGCACAAAGTGTTGAAGGTGACAAGTTGAGAAGGTTGGTGAAAGAGCACATGGGCGTTTAGTTTATTAACTGAGACTTCAGAGTACAGAAGGTGGTTTAGTTGCAAGTCAGGATTGCGTTTGGCTTGGAGGGGAACTTGCAGGTGGTGGCGTTCCCAAATCCCTGCTGTCTTGTCCTTCTCGGAGTTAGGGGCAGCGGGTTTGGAAGGTGCTGCTGAAGAAACCTGCAGCATAGCGGTCATTTCACTGGACTCCGAATCCAGAGATTTAGATCGTGAGTTCAAGTTCCAGCATGGCTACTGGGGAGGGTAAATTGAATAATTGGTTATCAAGCTAGTCTCAGTAATGTTGAACGTGAAACTTCTGGATTGTCTTAAAAACATTGCAGATTGGGCTTTGGGCTGTTAGGAGCTAAGTTACCTGCTGCGCGGTCTCCTTGACTGTTCATGACCTTCTCATTATTGTAGTCCCCATTGTATTTGTATAAACACACACATAAGAATTGTTATCAACTACAACCATATAGACCCCACACAGCTACAGTAATCTATGTATAACCCTTAATGAATTCCCCCTTAACTGTTCCAATTCAATAACAAAATCCAAGTAAAACCCCTTTTCAAAGGCGTGGCCCAGCACACGGCATTCTCACTGGTATAAGACTGTTGTTAGTGATGCTCTGTCCCCCTTCTCAAACAGCAGGTTTGAATTCCTCCCAGAAACCAATTATCTCTTTTACGTTACCAAGCAGTCTGGGAACAGCTTCTAAAATGAAGATAGAGAAACACTTCTTTCATCCTGTGCAGTTCAAAACCAGCTCCAAACTCAAAGCGAAAGTAAAACCCACAGAGCCACAGCCCAGCTCCACCCACACAATAACATCACTGAAGCCATGTGATAGGACAAAGACATTTCTTAAAGGGACAGTCCCATGACAACATTGAATCTTATCTGGCATGGAGCTGCCACGCCATTACTCCAGTCTGCTGATGTCATTCACAGGCCTTTACTATCCCCCTCATTATTTATTTCTAACTTTAGTGTCAGAGGGAATCTTGGAGGTTATATCCAAATGCTGCTCGTTAGTTTACATCAGAAAGAGCAGTAGTCCCAATACTGATCCCTGGGGTGGACCCCCGGCAGTCCTGACAAGACAACCATCCGCCCTGATTCGTCGCTGTGTGATCTCCAGCCAGATTCAGGCCCGCGGCGTCACTGCGTCCTCAGTCTCTTCAGCTTCAATTCTGTCAAATGCCTTTTGTCTAATTCACAACACGACCCTCAGCAGCCCTCTCCATTACTTTCCCAAGAACTTAATCAAGTGAGTCAAACGCAATCTGGCTGTAATAACTCCACGCAAGCTGTGATTTCCGAGTGCTAATTATATTGTTATTGGTTACATGGAGAAACTCACATTCCTGTCCTTCTAAGGTTCAGGGAAAATTTAATTCCATTTTAAATTACGAGGGGTTTTGTTAGAGTGAGCGGCAGGGTAGCACAGTGGTTAGCACTGTTGCTTCACAGCTCCAGGGTCCCAGGTTCGACACCGCCTTGGGTCACTGTCTGTGCGGAGTCTGCACGTTCTCCCCGTGTCTGCGTGGGTTTCCTCCGGGGGCTCCGGTTTCCTCCCACAAGTCCCGAAAGACGTGCTGTTAGGTGAATTGGACATTCTGAATTCTCCCTCAGTGAGGCCGAACAGGCGCCGGAGTGTGGCGACTAGGGGCTTTTCACAGTAACTTCATAGCAGTGTTAATGTGAGCCCACTTGTGACACTAATAAAGATTATTATTCAATAGCCAAAGGGTCCAGGTTTAAGGCAATTGGCAAAAGAAGCAATGAAATGAAATGAAAATCGCTTATTGTCACAAGTAGGCTTCAAATGAAGTTACTGTGAAAAGCCCCTAGTCGCCACATTCCGGCGCCTGTTCGGGGAGGCTGGTACGGGCAGAGGGTGAGATCGGCAGAATTATTTAACACAGCGCGTTGTTGCGATCTGGAAGGTGCTGCCTGAAAGGGTGATGGAAGTAGATTCAGTAATAACTTTCAAAAGGAAAATTGGATAAATACTTGAAATGGGAAAATTGCAGGGTTAGAAAGGAACAGCAGGAGAGTGGGACTAATTGAACAGCTATTTGACAGATCCAGGTAGCCAGTACGGTCACCATTCTGGTGCCGCGGGATTCAATGTACCCCCAATAACTCCTCTTCTGTCGCCTCTGCTTATTGATCCTTGCCTTGGACCTACAGGATTTCTTGGTGCGCGAAAGCTGCTTTTGCTTTTCAGATTCTGTCGAATTGCGAGTGGTTTTGTGACAGCTGAGATTCAGAGGGTAACAGTAACGTGCGTTTACAGCGCGTTCATCAGAGCACAAATAACCCAAGGAGCAAATATCACAGTAGCGTTATCAGGCTAAATGGGACACTGAAGCCGCATGAGGACACTGGTGAAGTGACGGTTTTGGAGAGTGTGTTGAAGGAGAAGGGGCTGAGGGAGGGAATTCCAGAGCTTGCAGCCCCGGCAGCTGAAGGCACGGCAGCCAATGGCGGAGCGATTAAAATCCAGGACGCGGCACAGTGGTTAGCACTGCTGCCTCACGGCGCTAAGGTCCCAGGTTCGATCCCGGCCCCGGGTCACTGTCCGTGTGGAGCTTACACATTCTCCCCGTGTCTGCGTGGGTCTCGCCCCCCACAACCCAAAAAGATGTGCAGGGTAGGAAAATTGGCCACGCTAAATTGCCCCTTAATTCGAAAAAAAATAAATAATTGGGTACTCCGGATTTTTTAAAAATCCAGGCTGTTCAAGAGCTCAAATCAGAGGCGAGCAGAGATCTCAGAATGTTCCGGGGGTGGAGTGGATTACAAAGAAAGGGAGGGGCGAAATCATGGAGGGATTGGAGAATTTTAAAATTGAGGTGTTGCTGGGCCGGGAACCAATATAGGTCAGCGAGCACAGGGGAGAAGGTGTAGGTCAGGACAGACAGCAGAATATTGGGTGACCTCAAGTTCATGGGGGGGGGGGGGTGTTGTGGAATGTGGAGAGAAGCCAGGAAAGCATTGGAATAGTCAAATCCAGAGGTAACAAAGGTTTGGATAACATAGAAACTAGGAGCAGGAGGAGGCCCTTCGGCCCTTCGAGCCTGCTCCACCATTCAATGTGATCGGGCCAGATCCTCAATCTCAATGCCATGGGTGGGATTCTCCAACCCCCCGTCGGGTCAGAGAAACCCCGGGGGAGGAGGGGCGGCGCGAATCCCGCCCCGCCGCCCCGACACCGCCTGCCGTATTCTCCGGCGCCGTTTTTCGGGCGGGGGGCGGGATTCACGCCACGCCGGTCGGGGCCGTTGGCAGCGGCTCCCCCCCCCCGGCGATTCTCCGGGCCCCGATGGGCCGAGCGGCCGTCTGTTTTTCGCCCGTCCCACCGGCGTGGGTTACGTATGGTCCCACACGGTGGGACCTGACACGTAAGTCGGCGGGGGCGGTCCTCAGGGGGGGGGGGGGGGCGGCGGGGGGATCCGAGCCCAGGGGGGGGGGGCCCCACGGCGGCCTGGCCCGCGACCGGGGCCCACCGATCTGTGGGCGGGCCTGTTCTGTGGGGGCACTCCTTCCTTCCGCGCCGGCCCCTGTCGGGCTCCGCGAAGGCCGGCGCGGCGCATGCGGCAAAATACGCCGGCCGATCTGCGCATGCGCGGAACCACGGCGGCAGTTCCGCGCATGCACGAGATCGCACCGGCCGGCGCTAACTCCCGCCGTCCATTCGGCGCCGGCTGGAGTGGTTCTAACCCCTCCGACGTCCCCTAGCTCCCGAACGTGCGCACTTTCGGGGGCTGTTGACGCCGGTTGGTGCCGGTTCTCCAGCAGGTCAAGCTGCAAACAGTGCTGAGAGAGTGCTGCACTGACAGAGGTGCCAGCTTTCAAATCAGATATTAAACGGAGACCCGCTCGAGTGAATATAAAGTCCTTGTGCCATTATTTGTCGCATCTTGTTTCATTGCTGTGGAGAGTTTGTAGAAATTAAACGGTCTCCAAACACTAGAGCACCCTTGAACTATTGCTGAATTGACATAGTGCCCAGACCTCTTCCGCTGAGGGAATCCAAAAAAACCTGTCTCTCACGGAGCAATGTCTAAATTATTTAAACCCATAATAATTCTCCACCAAAATTTAAAAAACATTCATACCTCACACGATGCTGATGTGCTCCCGTTCAGCACTAAACAATCCTACCCTGCCCTCGCATTTTTTCAACAAAAAAACAACAAATTTATGGCATTTTCATTTGCACAGATGTTGCTTCCAAGGAGCTGGGATGTTCAGTGTTGGAGGATATGAAGGACAGAGTGCTTGCTCAAGGAGGCGGGGGCCCAAAGCATTTCTCTCCAGGATCACTTCCCCTCAATGCGCTCTGACAAAATTCCCCCAGCCCCAGTCCGACTTGGACACCCCGCCCACGTTGCCCGTGCATCGGAAGTTTAGACGTGGAGAGGCAGCTGGCTATTCGACCATGGGGGCCATCGTGCCAGGGCCCAATAGTGCTGATTTCAAATGGATTTCTCAAGACCATTAAAGTCGCCGGAGGAGGGGTGCTGAAGTTGTCGGGGCTGAAGGCCGACGAGCGTCCGGGTCCTGTTGGACTTCATCCTCGGCTCTTTAATAGGAGTGACCAATGAGATAGCAGATGCATTGCTTGTAATTTTCCCAAACTCCTTCGCCTCCCTGGTAGCCCGGAGAGGGATCCCGCTGGGATGGAGGGACCCTGGTAGCCCGGAGAGGGATCCCGCTGGGATGGAGGGACCCTGGTAGCCCGGAGAGGGATCCCGCTGGGATGGAGGGACCCTGGTAGCCCGGAGAGGGATCCCGCTGGGATGGAGGGACTCGGGGCCCCCGGAACCGTGGGTGTGGGTAAGCGACCGGGCAGAATTCCTTACAATGGGAATAAGTGAAGTTAGCCTGGAGAGGGACTGTGGAGGGATTTGCCCGGAGATGGAAACTGTTCATCGACTTCTTCAAGGATTGGGTGGGCAGCAAGGTAGCACAGTGGTTAGCACAGTGGCTTCACAGTGCCAGGGTCCCGGGTTCGATTCCCGGCTTGGGTCACTGTCTGTGCGGAGTCTGCACATTCTCCCCATGTCTGCGTGGGTTTCCTCCGGGGGCTCCGGTTTCCTCCCACAAGTCCCGAAAGACGTGCTGTTAGGTGGATTGGACATTCTGAATTCTCCCTCTGTGTACCCAAACAGGGGCCGGAATGTGGCGACTAGGGGCTTTTCACAGTAACTTCATTGCAGTGTTAGTGTAA
Organism: Scyliorhinus torazame; assembly: GCF_047496885.1. Classification (NCBI taxonomy): domain Eukaryota; kingdom Metazoa; phylum Chordata; class Chondrichthyes; order Carcharhiniformes; family Scyliorhinidae; genus Scyliorhinus; species Scyliorhinus torazame. Next base: position 396,937,840 of record NC_092708.1, on the reverse strand, counting down.
GAATACTTGTGACAATAATAAAGATTATTATATTAAGTCAGCGGGACGGGGGGTAAGGCGGGATTTAAAAAAAGAGGCAGGCATGGTGGTGGGGGGGGGGGAGCGGGGTGGGCAGGGCATGGTGGGGAAGCGGGGCAGGGTGGGGGGCACTGTGGGGGGGCAGGATGGGATGTCAGGGTGGGGGAGCGGGGCAGGGTGGGGGGGCTGGAGTGGGGCAGGGGGTGGGGCAGGGGCGGGGCAGGGTGGGGGCGGGGCAAGGTGGGGCAGGGTGGGGGCAGGGCATGGTGGGGGGCATGGTGGGGGGGGGCAGGGCAGGGTGGGGGGCAGTGCTGGGTGGGGGGTTGGGTAGGTTGGGGGATGGGGCAGGTGTGGGGGGCTGGGTGGGGGCAGGGGTGGGGTGGGGGGCAGGCTGGGGGCGGGAGGGGACGGGGGTAACAGAGAGAGGGAGGGGGGTGGGGGGTTACAGAGAGCGGGAGGGGGGGTGGGGGGGTAACAGAGAGAGGGAGGGGGTTGGGGGTTACAGAGACAGGGAGGGGGGTGGGGGTTACAGAGAGAGGGAGGGGAGTGGGGGGTAACAGAGAGCGGGAGGGGGTGGGGGTAACAGAGAGAGGGAGGGGGTGGGGGTAACAGAGAGAGGGAGGGGGTTGGGGGTAACAGAGAGAGGGAGGGGCTGGGGGGTAACAGAGAGAGGGAGGGGGTGGGAGGTAACAGAGAGAGGGAGGGGGTTGGGGGGTAACAGAGAGAGGGAGGGGGTGGGGGTAACAGAGAGAGGGAGGGGGGGGTGGGGGGTAACAGAGAGAGCTGCGCAGTTCACGTGATGAGACTGGACCAGATGTGAAAGAAAGCCAGGGGAGATTTGTTTTAAAGATTTGATCGTAGAAAACGTTTCACTTGAGCATGCTATTGTGCTGAGCTGTCCGGTGATGGTGACGAGTAAACGGGCAGGAATGTAGAACGGTGTGGGTTTAATGGAGATCGAGCCGCAGTGAGGATCAGCTCTCTGCAAGTTTGAGAAGCCTCTTCTCAAACACTGACTAACACCTCCACCCAGAGGAGCAAGGCTTTTAACACATTTATATAACAACGCCCTGTGCAACATGCATCAATCTGCAACCTGTGCTGCAAAGACAGTTTCTCACAGATGAATCCTCACTGTAGACGATGCCGGCCGGCTTCATGGGGATCTCTGCCAGGGTGCTCTGAACCTGGAGAGGTGAGAGCGACGCAGAGAGAGACACAGACATTTGTCAAGCTGTCTGGGGCTCAGCCACACACTCAATGGGGTGAAGGCAATTCCTGATGGGACACTGCGGGATTCAGGGGGGCTCTGGGGAAAGGAGAGGTGCGGTTATTGATCTTGATCCGATTAGGATGGGACAGAAGTTTGGGGTTTCAGGAGCAGGTTGATGGGAGAAAGCATTCTTAATTAGTGTGGTAGGCTATATTAGGAGTATCACGGTACCTAGGTGGGATGTACCTTATACGGTAGTATGAGTGGTGGAGCCTGCCTGCTGGTTCCGCCCAGCAGGCGGAGCATAAGAGTCTGTGTTTCACCCACAGCAGTCATTCTGTACCGGAGCTGCTGGGGTAACTACTTGTTCATTAAAGTCTTCAATTGGACGACAATCTCGCTTCAGTAGTGATTGATCGTGCATCAATTTATTGAACAAGAATTGAAGAATGGCTGCTCTCCGCATCATAGAATTTCATAGAATTTACAGTGCAGAAGGAGGCCATTCGGCCCATCGAGTCTGCACCGGCCCTTGGAAAGAGCACCCTACCCAAGGTCAACACCTCCACCCCATCCCCACAACCCAGTAACCCCACCCAACATCAAGGGCAATTTTGGACACTAAGGGCAATTTATCATGGCCAATCCACCTAACCTGCACACCTTTGGACTGTGGGAGGAAACCGGAGCACCCGGAGGAAACCCACGCACACACGGGGAGGATGTGCAGACTCTGCACAGACAGTGACCCAAGCCGGAATCGAACCTGGGATCCTGGAGCTGTGAAGCAATTGTGCTATCCACAATGCTACCGTGCTGCCCACTGGTGCCTTTGATCTTTGATCAAGCCAGAGTGTCTACAAATCAACCCCCACGCGGCAAATGCAGCAGCAACTTTTAAACATTGGCTGGCATGTTTCAACGGGTACATCAGGACGGCCCCGACTACCCCCATGGGGGAACAGAAGCAAGTCCTCCACTCAAGGGTGAGCCCAGAAATCTACACGCTTATCAAAGGCGCGGACGGTTTCGAGGACGCAATGACTTTGTTAAAAGAGCACTCCGTCCGCACTGTGAATCAGGTATATGCTCGGCATCTTTTAGCTACCAGACGGCAGATCCCAGGGGAATCACTGGACGATTTTTACCGCGCATTGTTAGTGTTAGGTAGAAACTGTAACTGTCCACAAGTCTCAGTCAATGACCACACCGAACTCTTAATACGGGATGCTTTTGATGCGGGCATGCTGTCCTCTAAAATCCGCCAGCGACTGCTGGAAACGACACACTAGGGCTTAAAGAGGCACGGAAACTTGCGCACTCCCTAGATGTAGCCTCCCACAATGCCCAGGCCTACGTTCCTGACCGTGCAGTACTCGCATGGACAGGGTGGACCCCACCCGCAGCCGATTCCAAAGCACCCCTAAATTCCCCACTAACTTGTGCAGTGCGGCAGCCAGGAAATCCCGGGGGGTGGGGGGGGGGGGGGCGATGCTATTTTTGCAGGCAAAACAAACACCCCCGGCAACACTGCCCAGCCCGATCCGCAATCTGCAAGGGCTGCGGGAAGAAGGGGTACCTCGTGCCAGTATGCCAGGCCCGGTCGGTCACCGCTGTCTCCACAAGTGAACCGGGCCCACTGCCATTCCTCTCCTCACAGGCCATGTGTGATTCATGGGGGCAGCCATCTTGGATGATGTCTTAGGACCCCGACTCGGGTGGCTGTGTACCGCCCAACAAGATCTCTCAGCTTCTGCCACAACTTGCCTCAGTGACACTGGACCAGTCTCGGCCCCGAACGCTTACAACCGCTACGACGTCGGTACTCATCAACGGGCACAAGACATCCTGCTTGATCGACTCTGGGAGTACGGAGAGCTTCATCCATCCCAATACACTAAGCCACTGCTCCCTCGCTGTACACCCGATTAAACAAAAGACCTCCCTGGCCTCTGGGTTCCACTCTGTGGAGATCCGGGGGTACTGCATAGCCAACCTCACGGTCCAGGGCGTGGAGTTCAATAACTTCCGACTCTACATCCTCCCCCATCTCTGCGCTGCCACACTCCTGGGACTGGACTTCCAGTGTAACCTGCAAAGTTTAATGTTCAAATTCAGCGGCCCCATACTGCCCCCCCCCCCACTGTCTGCGGCCTCGCGACCCTCAAGGTCGACTCGCTTTCCCTGTTTGCAAACCTTACCCCCGATTGCAAACCCGTCGCCACCAGGAGCAGACGGTACAGTGCCCAGGACCGGACCTTCATTAGGTTGGAAGTCCAACGGTTATTAAAGGAAGGCATTATCGAGGCTAGCAACAGCCCCTGGAGAGCTCAAGTGGTGGTTTTAAAGACTGGGGAGAAACATAGGATGGTCATAGACTACAGTCAGACCATCAACAGGTATACGCACCTCGACACGTACCCTCTCCCCCACCTATCTGAAATGGTCAACCAGATAGCGCAATACAAGGTTTTCTCCACAGTGGACCTTAAATCTGCCTACCACCAGCTCCCCATTCGCCCGGACGACCACAAGTACACTGAATTCGAAGCAGATGGGCGGCTCTACCACTTTCTAAGGGTTCCCTTTGGAGTCACAAATGGGGTCTCGGTCTTCCAACGGGAGATGGACCGAATGGTTGACCGGTACGGTTTGCGGGCCACGTTCCCGTACCTCGATAATGTCACCATCTGCGACCACAACCAGCAGGACCACGACACCAACCTCCGCAAATTCCTCCATACCGCAAAAATCCTTAACTTAACCTATAACAAGGACAAATGCGTGTTTAGCACCGATCGCCTTGCCATCCTCGGCTACGTAGTGCATGATGGAGTCATAGGCCCAGATCCCGAACGCATGCGCCCCCTCACGGAGTTCCCCTCCCCCACTGCCCCAAGGCCCTGAAACGTTGCCTGGGCTTCGTTTCTTATTACGCCCAGTGGGTCCCCAATTATGCGAACAAGGCCCGCCCACTAATCCAGTCCACGGTTTTTCCCCTATCGGCAGAGGCCCGCCAGGCTTTCAGTCGCATCAAAGCAGACATCGCCAGGGCAACGATGCACTCAATCGATGAGTCCCTTCCCTTCCAGGTCGAGGGCGACGCATCAGACGTAGCTCTGGCTGCCACCCTCAATCAGGCAGGCAGACCCGTGGCCTTCTTTTCACGCACCCTCCACGCCTCAGAAATTTGCCATTCCTCCGTCGAGAAGGAGGCCCAAGCCATCGCCGAAGCTGTGCGGCATTGGAGGCATTACCTGGCCGGCAGGAGATTCACTCTCCTCACTGACCAACGGTCGGTAGCCTTTCATGCTTGACAATGCACAGCGGGGCAAAATTAAGAATGATAAGATCTTACGGTGGAGGATCGAGCTCTCCACCTATAATTACGAGATCTTGTGTTGTCACGGGAAGCTCAACGAGCCTCCTGATGCCTTGTCCCGCGGCACTTGTGCCAGTGTACAAGTAGACCGACTCCAGACCCTCCACGACAACCTCTGCCACCCGGTTCTTCCACTTTGTTAAAACCCGCAACCTGCCCGACTCCATCGAGGTCAGGGCCGTAACCAGAAACTGCCAAATCTGCGCTGAGTGCAAGCCGCACTTCTACAGGCCAGAGAAAGCGCACCTGGCGAAGGCTTCCCGCCCCTTTGAACGCCTCAGCGTGGATTTCAAAGGGCCCCTCCCCTCCACCGACTGCAACACGTATTTCTTAAACGTGATTGACGAGTACTCCCGGTTCCCTTTCACCATCCCCTGTCCCGACATGACGGCTGCCACCGTCATTAAAGCCCTCCACAGCATCTCTACCCTGTTCAGTTTCCCCGCCTACATCCATAGCGATAGGGGGTCCTCCTTCATGAGTGACGAGCTGCGTCAATTCTTGCTCAGCAAGGGCGTTGCCTCCAGCAGGACGACCAGTTACAACCCCCGGGGAAACGGGCAGGTAGAGAGGGAGAACGGGACGGCCTGGAAGGCCTTCCCACAGGCCCTACGGTCCAGGAATCTCCCAGTGTCCCGATGGCAGGAGGTCCTCCCCGATGCACTTCACTCCATCCGATCACTACTGTGCACTACCACCAATGAAACACCTCATGAACGTCTCCTTGCCTTCCCTAGGAAGTCCTCCTCGGAGACCTCGCTCCCAACATGGCTGGCAGCCCCCGGACCCGTCCTACTCCGCAAACACGTACGGGCCCACAAGTCGGACCCACTGGTCGAGAGGGTACATCTCCTCCACGCTAACCCCCAGTACGCCTATGTGGCGCACCCCGACGGCCAACATGACACAGTCTCCCTCCGGGATCTGGCCCCTGCTGGATCCCCCCCCCTACCCCCCCCCCCCCCCCCCCCACCCCCCCCCACCAACCCCAACCATTTTTTCACCGGCGCACACCACTGCAGCCCCCTTCCCAGGAGGATCCATCCTCCCACTGGCCCCAATCCGGAATCAGCGATGAAGCTGAAGACGACACGCTCTCAGAGCCACGGATGCCCGAGCCGACGCCAGCATCACCGCCAGGACTGCGACGATCGCAGAGGACGATCAGGGCCCCCAACCGGCTGATAGTTTCATTGTAAAATGAACTTGTAAATAATTGTCTGTAAATATGTGTATTGCATGTAAAGGCACCAAAGGGTACCGCTATAACCTCTACCACTGTAAAAGCAAGGCCACCACCCCCGCCGGACTCTTTTTTGAACAGGGGGTGAATGTGGTAGGCTATATTAGGGGTATCGCGGTACCTAGGTGGGATGTACCTTATACGGTAGTATGAGTGGTGGACCCTGCCTGCTGGTTCCGCCCAGCAGGCGGAGCATAAGAGTCTGTGTTTCACCCACAGCAGTCATTCTGTACCGGAGCTGCTGGGATAACTACTTGTTCATTAAAGCCTTCAATTGGACTACAATCTCGCTTCAGTAGTGATTCATCGTGCATCAATTAGTAAATGGATCATGATTATTTCAGGGAGGGAAGTCAATATCGGGCAGACGTGTAATTCAGATGCTTATTGGTTAGTTATTCTTATCTTACAACGCCCCCCATCTCCACCCCCCCCCCCCCCCCCCCCCCCCCCCCGCTCACTCTCCTTCCTCTCCCCACCTCCCACCTCCGACTTCCTGTTAGAACCCGCACAAGGCTTTCAGGGTGGGGGAGAGTGAGGGGGCAAATGGGAGAGAGAGAGGAGGAGGGAGAGGGAAAGGGAGGGAGGAGGAAAGGGAGGGAGGGGGAAAGGGAGGGAGGGGGAAAGAGAGGGAGGGGGAAAGGGAGGGAGGGAGAGGGAAAGGGGGGCTGGGGGAGGGGGAAACAGGGAAGGGAGTGAGGTAAGGTGAGGAAGAAAAGCAAAGGGTTGGGAGGAAAGGGAGAGTGAAAAGAGAGGGGGAGGGAAAGAGAGGAAGGGGGATAGGGAGGGGGGCAAGGAGGGAGGAGGAAAGGGAGGGAGGGGAAAATGGAGGGAGTGAGGGGGAAAGGGAGGGAAGGGAAAGGGAGGGAGGGGAAAGGGAGGGAGGGGGATAGGAAGAGAGGGGGAAAGGGAGGGAGTGAGGGAGGGGAAAGGGAGTGAGGGGAAAGGGAGGGAGGGTGAAAGGGAGGCGGGAGGAGGAAAGGGAGGGAGGGGGAAAGGACGGAAGGCGAAGGGAGGTAAGGGGAAAGGAGGGAGGGGAAAAGGAGGGTTCGGGAAAGGAGGGAGGGGGTAAAGGAGGGAGGGGGAAAGGGAGGGAGGAGGAAAGGAGGGAGGGGAAAGGAGGGAGGGAATGGGGGAATGAGAGGGGGAAATCAGAGTGGGGAAATGGGGGAAGGGGAGAGGGGAATTGGGGGAATGAGAGAGGGGAAATGGGGGAACGAGAGAGATGGAATGGGGGAAAGAGAGGGGGGAAATGGAGAAAGAGAGAGGGGGATTGGGGAAAGATGGAGGGGGAATGGGGGGAAAGACGGAGGGGGAATGGGGGAAGAGAGAGAGGGGGAATGGAGAAAGAGAAAGGGGAATGGGGCAAAAGAGAGATGGGGAATGGGGAAAAAGAGAGGGGGAATGGGGGCAAAAAGAGAGGGGGGATGGGGAAAGAGAAAGGGGGAATGGGTCAAAGGGAGAGGGGGAATGGGGAAAGGGAGATGGGGAACGGGGAAAGAGGGAGGGGGAGTGGGGAAAGGAGGGGGAATGGGGAAAGAGAGAGGAGGAATGGGGAAAGAGAGAGGGGGAATGGGGGAAAGAGAGGGGGATAATGGGGAAAGAGAGGGGGAGTGGGGGAAAGCGAGAGGGGGAATGGGGAAAGAGAGAGGGGAAAGGGGGAAGAAAGAGGAAGAATGGGGGAAAAGAGAGGGGGAATGGGGAAAGAGAGAGGGCTAATGGGGGAAAGAGAGGGCTAATGGGAATGAGAGGGGGAATGGAAGAGGGCGTGGAGAATGGAGGACTGAGAGTGGGGGATTGGGGGAATGGGGGAAAGTGGGTGAGGAATTGGGAAAAGGGGATGGGGAATGGGGTAAGAAAGAGGGGGAATGGGGGAAGGAGAGAGGGGGAATGGGGCAAAGAGAGAGGGCAATGGGGCAAAAATAGAGGGGGGAATGAGGGAAAAAGAGAGGGGGAATGGGGAAAGACTGAGGGTGAAAGGGGGAAAGAGAGGAGGAATGGGGGAAAGAAGAGAGGGGGAAATGGGGAAAAGAGAGAGGGGGAATGGTGGCAACGGAGAGGGGGAATGGGGAAGTGAAAGAGGGGGACAGGCAAAAGAGAGACAGGGAATTGGAAATAGGTCAAGGGGAAAAGGGGGGGAAATAGGGGGAATGGGGCAGAGAGGGGGAATGGGGAAGAGAGAGGGGGATGGGGATGCAGAGAGGGCAATGGGGAAAGAGGGAGGGGGAATGGAAGAGGGGGAATTGGGGAATGAGAAAGGGGGAATGGGGGGAAAGGGGAAGGGGAAAGAGGGAGAGCGAATGGCAGAGAGAGGGGGGAATGGGGGGAAAGACAGAGTGGGAATGGGGAATGGGGGAAAGAGGGACAGGGAATGGGGAATAGAAAAGGGGGAATGGGGGAAAGAGGGAAACAGGCAATAAAGAGACCAGGAATGGGGAAAAAGGCCAGGGGAAAAGGGGGAAAAAAGAGGGGGAATGGGGGAGAGAGGAAGAATGGGGGAAAGAGAGCGGGCAAATGGGGGAAAGAGAGGGAGGAATAGGGGAAAGTGAGATGGGTAATGGGGGGAAAGAGTGAGGGGAATGGGGGAAAGAGAGGGGGAATTGGGGAAAGAGAGATGGGGAATGGGGAAATGAGAGAGGGGGAATGGAGGAAAAGAGAGAGGGAATAGGGGAAAGGGAGAGGGGGAATGGGGGATGAGAGAGGGGGAATGGGGAAAGATTGGGGGAATGGGGAACGAGAGAGGGGGAATGGGGAGAGGAGGAAAGGGGAAAGAGAGAGGGGGAATGGGGAACAAGAGAGGGGAAAGAGTGGGGGAATGGGGAAAGAGAGGGGGAATGGGGGGAACGAGAGAGGGGGGAATTGGGGAAAGAGAGAGGGCGAGGGAATGGAGAAAGGGAGAGGGGGAATGGGGGAAAGAGAGGAGGAATGGGGGAAAGAGAGAGGAGAATTGGGGACAGAGAGAGGGAGTGGGAGAAAGGGAGAGGGGGAATGGGGGGACAAGAGAGGGGGAATGAGGGAAAGAGAGGGGGAATGGGGGAACGAGAGAGGGGGAATGGGGGAAAGAGAGGGGGAATGGGGGAAAGAGAGGGGGGAATGGGGAAAGAGGGGGAATGGGGGAAAGAGAGGGGGAATTGGGGAAAGAGAGAGGAGGAATGGGGGAAAGAGAGAGGCGGAATGGGGGAAAGAGAGTGGGAGTGGGAGAAAGGGAGAGGGGGGAATGGGGGACAAGAGAGGGGGAATGAGGGAAAGAGAGGAGGAATGGGGAAAGAGAGGAGGAATGGGGAAAGAGAGGGGGGAATGGGGGAGAGGGAGAATAGGGGAAAGAGATAGAGGGAATGGGGAACGAGAGAGGGGGGATGGGGGAAAGAGAGGGGGAATGGGGGAAAGAGAGGGGGAATGGGGGAAAGAGAGGGGGAATGGGGGAAAGAGAGGGGGAATTGGGGGAAAGAGAGGGGCAATTGGGGGGGAAAGAGAGGGGGAATTGGGGAAAGAGGAAGGGGGAATGGAGAGAAAGAGAGAAGGGGAATGGGGGAAGACGAGGGGGAATGGGGGAAAGAGAGAGGGGGAATGGGGGGAAAGAGAGGGGGGAATGGGGGAAAGAGAGGGGGAATGGGGGAAAGAGAGGGGGAATTGGGGAAGAGAGAGGGGGAATGGAGAATGAGAGAAGGGGAATGGGGGAAAGAGAGGGGGAATGGGGGAAAGAGAGAGGGGGAATGGGGGAAAGAGAGAGGGGGAAATGGGGAAAGAGAGGGGGAATGGGGGAGAGGGGGAATGCGGGAAGAGAAAGGGGGCATGGGGGAAAGAGAGGGGTAATTGGGGGAAAGAGAGGGGGAATTGGGGGAAAGAGAGGGGGATTTGGGAAAAGAGAGAGGGGGGAATGGAGAAAGAGAGAAGGGGGAATGGGGGAAAGAGAGGGGGAATGGGGGAAAGACAGAGGGGGAATGGGGGATAGAGAGAGGGGAAATGGGGAAAGAGAGGGGGAATGGGGGAGAGTGGGAATGCGGGAAAGAGAAGGGGCATGGGGAAAGAGAGATGGGGAAGGGGGAAAGAGTGATTGGGATGGGGGGAAACGAGAATGGGGATTGGGGATAAGAGAGGGGGAATGGGGGAAAGAGAGGGGGGAATGGGGGAAAGAGAGATGGGGAATGGGGGAATGAGAGAGGGGGAATGGAGGAAAGAGAGAGGGAATGGGGGAAAGAGAATGGGGAAAGAGAGGGGAAATGGGGGAAAGAGAGGGGGGAATGGGGGGAAAGTGAAAGAGGGGGACAGGCAAAAGAGAGACAGTGAATTTGAAAAAGGCCAAGGGGAAAAGGGGGGAAAAAAGAAGGAGGAATGGGGAAAGAGAGAGGGGAATGGGGCAAAGAGAGAGGGGGAATGGGGAAGAGAGAGGGGGGATGGGGGATGCAGAGAGGGCAATGGGTGAAAGATGGAGGGGGAATGGAAGGAGGGGGGAATTGGGGAATGAGAAAGGGGGAATGGGGGAAAGGGGAAAGAGGGAGAGCGAATGGCAGAGAGAGGGGGGAATGGGGAAAGACAGAGTGGGAATGGGGAATTGGGGGAAAGAGGGTCAGGGAATGGGGAATAGAAAAAAGGGAATGGGGCAAAGGAGGGAGACAGGCAAATGGAGAGACCAGGAATGGGAAAAAGGCCAAGGGGAAAATGGGGAAAAAAGAGGGGGAATGGGGGAGAGAGGAGGAATGGGGGAAAGAGAGCGGGCAAATGGGGGAAAGAGAGGGAGGAATAGGGGAAAGTGAGATGGGTAATGGGGGGGAAAGAGAGAGGGGAATGGGAGGTAAAGAGAGGGGAATTGGCGAAAGAGAGATGGGGAATGGGGGAATGAGAGAGGGGGAATGGAGAAAAGAGAGAGGGAATGGGGAAAGGGAGAGGGGAATGGGTGATGAGAGAGGGGGAATGGGGGAAAGAGGGGAAATGGGGAAAGAGAGAGGGGGAATGGGGGATAGGAGGAATGGGGGAAAGAGAGAGGGTGAATGGGGGAACAAGAGAGGGGGAATGGGGAAAGTGTGGGGGAATGAGGGAAAGAGAGGGGGAATGGGGGAACGAGAGAGGTGGAATTGGGGAAAGGAGAGAGGGGGAATGGAAAAAAGAGAGAATGGGAATGGGGGGAAAGAGAGGGGAATGGGGGAATGAGAGGGGGAATGGGGAAAGATAGGGGGAATGGGGGAAGAGAGGGAGAATTGGAGAGAGAGGGGTAATGGGGAAAGTGGGGGAATGGGGGAAAGAGAGGGGGAAGGGGAAAAGAGATAGGGGGATATGGGGGAAAAGAGAGAGGGGGAATGGAGGTAAGATAGAGGGTGAAAGGGGATAAGAGAGAGGGGGAATGTGGCAAAGAAAGAGGGGGAAATGGGGCAAAGAGAGAGGGGGAATGGGGGAAAGAGAGATGGGGAATTGGGGAAAGAGGGGGAATGGGGGAATGAGAGAGGGGAATGGGGGAAAGATAGGGGAATGGGGGAAAGAGAGGGGGAATGGGGAAGAGAGAGGGTGAAATGGAGAGAAGAGAGAGGGGTGTGGGGAATGAGAGAGGGGGAATGGGGGAAGAGAGTGGGGAATGGGGAAGAGAGAGAGAGTGAGTGGGGGAAAGAGAGAGGGGGAATGGGGAAGAGAAAGAGATGGAGTGGGGAAAGAGAGAGAGGAATGTGGGAAAGAGACAGGGGGAATGGGAAGAGAGAGAGGGGGTGTGGGGAATGAGTGAGGGGGGATTGGCAACGAGGAGGGTGAATGGGGGAAAGAGAGAGGGCGAATGGGGGAAAGAGGGAGGGGGAATGGGGGGAAAGAGAGGGCTAATGGTGGAAAGAGAGGGGGAATGGGGAAAGAGATGGGGAATGGGGGGAAAGAGAGAGGGGGAATGAGAGGGGGAATGGGGAAGAGAGGGGGAATGGGGGAAAGAGAGGGGGAATGGGGAATAGAGAGAGGGGAAGGGAGGAAAGAGAGAGGGGAAATGGGGGAAAGAGGGAGGTGGAATAGGGAAAGAGAGGGGGGATTGGGGGGAAGACAGTGGCGGAAATGGGGAAAGAGGGATGGGGAATGGAAGAGGGAGTGGGGAGAATGCGGGACTGAGAGTGGGGGACTGGTGGGAATGGGGAAAGTGGGAGGAGGAATTCAGAAAGAAAGAGGGGGGAGTGGGGTAAGAAAGAGGGGGAATGGGGAAAGAGATCAGGGGGGTGTGGAAGAGAGAGGGGGGGGTATGGGGAAAGTGAGGGGGAATGGGGGAAAGACGGTGGGGGAATGGGGGAAGTGGGAGGGGGAATGAGGGAAAGAGAGAGGGGGAATGGGAAGAGAGAGAGGGGGAGTGCGGAACGAGAGAGGGGGAATGGGGAAAGAGAGGGGAAATGGGGGATGTGAGAGGGGGAATGAGGGAAAGAGGGAGGGGGAATGGGGGAAGAGAGAGGGCGAATGAGGGGAAGAGAGGGCGAATGGGGGAAAGAGAGAGTGGGAATGGGGAAAAAGAGGGAGGGGGAATGGGGGAAAGAAAGGGCTAATGCGAGAAAGAGAGGAGGAATGGGGAAAGAGATGGGAAATGGGGGATAGAGAGGGGGGAAGGGGGAAAGAGAGAGGGGGAATTGGGGATAGAGAGAGGGGGAATGGGGGAAAGAGAGAGGGGGAATGGGGGAATGAGAGAGGGGGAATGGAGGAAAGAGAGAGGGAATGGGGGAAAGAGAGAGGAGGAATGGGGGAAAGAGAGAGGGGAAATGGGGGAAAGCGAGGGGAAATGGAGGAAAGAGAGTGGAATGGGGGAAAGTGAAAGAGGGGCACAGGCAAAAGAGAGACAGGTATTTGAAAAAGGCCAAGGGGAAAAGGGGGGGGGGAAGGAGGAATGGGGGAAAGATGAGAGGGGGAATGGGGGAAAGAGAGAGGGGGGAATGGGGAAGAGAGAGGGGGATGGGGATGCAGAGAGGGCAATGGGTGAAAGAAGGAGGGGGAATGGAAGAGGGGGAATTAGGGAATGAGAAAGGGGGAATGGGGAGAGGGGGGGAATGGGGGGAGAGGGGGAATGAGGGAAAGAGAGAGGGGGAAATGGGGGAAAGAGGGAGGTGGGAATAGGGAAAGAGAGGGGGGATTGGGGGAAGACAGTGGCGGAAATGGGGAAAGAGGGATGGGGAATGGAAGAGGGAGTGGGAGAATGCGGGACTGAGAGTGGGGACTGGTGGAATGGGGAAAGTGGGAGGAGGAATTCAGAAAAGAAAGAGGGGGAGTGGGGTAAGAAAGAGGGGAATGGGGAAAGAGATCAGGTGGGTGTGGAAAGAGAGAGGGGGTATGGGGAAAGTGAGGGGGAATGGGGGAAAGACGGTGGGGGGAATGGGGGGAAGTGGGAGGGGGGAATGAGGGAAAGAGAGAGGGGGAATGGGGAAGAGAGAGAGGGGGAGTGCGGAACGAGAGAGGGGGAATGGGGGAAAGAGAGGGGAAAATGGGGATGTGAGAGGGGGAATGAGGGAAAGAGGGAGGGGAAATGGGGGGAAGAGAGAGGGCGAATGAGGGGAAGAGAGGGGCGAATGGGGAAAGAGAGAGTGGGAATGGGGAAAAGAGGGAGGGGAATGGGGGAAAGAAGAAAGGGCTAATGCGAGAAAGAGAGGTGGAATGGGGAAAGAGATGGGGAATGGGGGATAGAGAGGGGGGAAGGGGGAAAGAGAGAGGGGGAATTGGGGGAAAGAGAGAGGGGGAATGGGGGAAAGAGAGAGGGGGAATGGGGGAATGAGAGAGGGGGAATGGAGGAAGAGAGAGGGAATGGGGGAAAGAGAGAGGAGGAATGGGGGAAAGAGAGAGGGGAAATGGGGGAAAGCGAGGGGAAATGGAGGAAAGAGAGTGGAAATGGGGGAAAGTGAATGAGGGGCACAGGCAAAAGAGGAGACAGGTAATTTGAAAAAGGCCAAGGGGAAAAGGGGGGGGGAAGGAGGAATGGGAAAGAGAGAGGGGGAATGGGGGAAAGAGAGAGGGGGAATGGGGAAGAGAGAGGGGGATGGGGGATGCAGAGGAGGGCAATGGGTGAAAGAAGGAGGGGGAATGGAAGAGGGGGAATTAGGGAATGAGAAAGGGGGAATGGGGAGAGGGGGGGAATGGGGGGAGAGGGGGAATGAGGAAAGAGAGAGGGGGAATGGGGGAATGAGAGAGGGGGGAATGGGGGAACGAGAAGAGGGGGAATGGGGAAAGAAAGGGGGAATGGGGGGAAAGAGAGGGGGAATGGGGGAAAGAGAGGGGGAAGTGGGGAAAGAGAGAGGGGGAATGGGGGAAAGAGAGGGGAAATGGAGGAAAGAGAGTGGGAATGGGGGAGAAAGTGAAAGAGGGGCAACAGGCAAAAGAGAGACAGGTAATTTGAAAAAGGCCAAGGGGAAAAGGGGGGGGGGGGAAAGGAGGAATGGGGGAAAGAGAGAGGAGGAATGGGGGGAAAGAGAGAGGGGGAATGGGGAAGAGAGAGGGGGATGGGATGCAGAGAGGGCAATGGGTGAAAGAAGGAGGGGGAATGGAAGAGGGGGAATTAGGGAATGAGAAAAGGGGAATGGGGGAAAGAGGGAGAGCAAATGGCGGAGAGAGGGGGAATGGGGGAAAGACAGAGTGGCAATGGGGAATGGGGGGAAAGAGGGACGGGGAATGGGGAATGGAAGAGGGGGAATGGGGGAAAGAGGGAGACAGGCATAAGAGAGACCAGGAATGGGGAAAAGGCCAAGGGGAAAAAGGGGGGGGAAAAAGAGGGGGAATGGGGACAGAGGAGGAATGGGGGAAAGTGAGCAGGCGAATGGGGGAAAGAGATGGGGCATACGGGAGAGAGAGGGGGGCGTGCGGGAGAGAGGGGGCATGGGGGAGAGAGAGAGGGGAGAGAGAGAGGGGGACTGGGGGAACGAGAGGGAGGGGGAATGGGAGAGGGGGAATGGGGGGACGAGAGATGGGGAATGGGGGAAAGAGAGTGGGGAGAGAGAGGGGGGCATGGGAGAAAGAGAGGGGGGCATAGGGGAGAGAGAGGGGGCATGGGGGGAGAGAGGGGAAATGGGGGAACGAGAGAGGGGAATGGGAGAGGGGGAATGGGGGGACGAGAGAGGGGGCATGGGGGAAAGAGAGAGGGGGCATGGGGGAAAGAAAGAGGGAAATGGGGAAAGAGAGAGGGGGAATGAGGGAATGAGAGAGAGTGAATGGGGGAATGGGTGACAGAGAGATGGGAGTTTGGGGAAATGGGGAAAAGAGAGAGGGCAATGGGGCAAAAACAGAGTGGTGGAGTTTGGGGGGAATGGGGAAAGAGAGACGGTAATGGGGGGAGAGAGAAGGGGGGAAAGGGGGGAAAGACAGAGGGGGAATGGGGGAAAGAGGGGGAATAGGGGGAATGGGGGAAAGACAGAGGGGGAATGCGGGAAAGACAGAGGGGGAATGGGGGGAATGAGAGGGGGAATGGGGAAAGAAAGGGGAATTGGGGGAAAGGGAGAGGAGGAATGGGGGGACAAGAGAGGGGGAATGGGGAAAGAAAGAGGGGGAATGGGGAGAGGGAGGAATGGGGGAATGAGAGAGGGGGAATGCGGGAAACAGAGGGGGATTGGGGTGAAAGAGAGGGGGAATGGGGAAAGAGAGGGGGG